>NW_027187308.1:1778418-1791133 GCF_028583685.1 Petaurus breviceps papuanus | reverse complement strand
AAAAAAAAAAGATGGTCTATGTCTTTAAGAAGTTTACATTCCAATGGGGAAATATAATACACAAAAGGAAGCTAAATAGGGTTATGTACAATGAAGGTATCCAGAATAAGGGGCATGATTCTAAAGTCCAAAAAGTCAGAAATAGGGCATAAAAGGGAATGAAAAAAGGCTGCGTTGGACCCATTCACAAAATGGAGATTGCCAGAGGAACTCAGCATTTGGGGGGGAGTGTTACCTTTATGAAGTGATATTCCATAATAAGCAGTCCCCAAGGAGAATAACATTCTCCAAAATGAGGAAATTTTGGGTATTGAAGGAGATTGAAGGATTAGCCAGGGTGAAATGCTCACTGTGATGGGGTATAGGCTCTGGGAACCCCCTTGAATCTTCCCAGTTGATCTGGTGTTCCCCAGAGGCCAGAAGCCTTCCATTATTAATATGAGTGAATCTGTTACCCTTAACCTAGCCTAGATTTCCATTGTCTGGTATCTCTAGGTAGCTTCCAGCTACCTCCAACCCTAGATCCTATCAAAATATCTATCACCAAATCTGTTACTCTTAAACTAACTTAGCCCTTCATTTTCTGTTGCATATGGATTGTCTCCAGCTCTTCCCCACCCTTGATCCCATCAAAATTCCATTCTCTTGGTTCCTGGAGTCGGACCACAGTCTCATCAAGATCCTCCTTAGACTCCTCCTCCAGAACCTCCTCAAAACCCTCCTCTATACCACCCCTAGATCCTTCCCACAGTATCTCTGTATAAAAGATCCCTCTTGTCTCCATGAAGTGGCTCAGATTCAATCTAGCTCAGACTGACTCTGTGTCAGATTATTCTGGACTGTTTGTCAATACAAGGGTCACAAAAATGCTTTGCCTCCTTAAGAGTCTAGCCAATATGGCAAACATTTAATAAACTTTGCTTTCTTTGATTAAGAGAAGGCTTGAGTCAAATTCATTCAGCAGGAAACAGCGTGTTGGTATTTTGGGATCTTGAGTTCCCTTAAACCCCAAACCTCAACAACTGGATCCAGATGGCTCTGGAGGAGAAAGTGAGGTTGGTGACCTTGCAAGGCTTCCCTCATTCAAATAAAGGTCAACTGCAACGTCCTCATTTCCCTGATGCCCATGGTCCTCTTTGAAAACAAAGGACAAATACAACCTGTGAGTAGATTCAGCTGCCTGAATGAGGAACCAGCTATTTGGTTACTGCAGCTCTTCTCCCTCTCCCTCAATCTCTCCCTGTTCCTCTCCTCTTCCTCTCCAAAGAAAGGTAAATTTTGATGGCCAGAAGCTACCCACTTAACTTGATATTTCCTGGCTACAGACCAACCTTCCTTCCTTCCTTCCTTCCTTCCTTCCTTCCTTCCTTCCTTCCTTCCTTCCTTCCTTCCTCCTTTCTTTTTCTACAAAACTTTAAACCCAGTTCACTCTGAAGCTAATGGATTGGACCACAAGAGGTCCCTGCCCAAGCTCCACTTAATGGCTGTATTTTGGGACCTCCCAGCTTGCACTGAATGTCAATGGTAACTATTTCTCTTTGGAACAGCAACCCTGAGGGTCTTCCCCTCCCACATCGTTTTTTTTTTCTTTTTTTCTAATTCAAGGGACCATCCCTTGACTTACTTCTTAAAGAGGCCTATTCACTGCATGGGTGAGTTTGTGAAAAGGCCTAAAAGGACCAGGGTCTCCCATTGCATCCTGGCCCATCTCCAGTCACCCTGATGAATATCTGACCACTGGACCCAGATAGCTCTGGAGGAGAAAGTGACTTGTGACCCTGCATAGCCCTCCCTCATTCAAATCAAACAACTGCAAGTTATATCATCACTTCCCTGACATCATGGTCCTCCTCAAAAATGAATGACAAACACAACAACACAAGAATGAGCCACCAGTGCCAGCATGATTTTGAAGTTTAGAAATTTAGAAGATAACCTTGGGGTTATATGGAATCCCAAAAGACCAACTCTCTATGACTAGCTACAGGACTTGTTATCCATTTCCTTGGATCCTAGGGGAGAATTTCTTACCTATTGGTTCCCAACCTGTGGTAGAGCCTTCCAAACTTATAGTGGTCTAATCGACCACAGTTAGACAAATTGTACCTTGATCCCAATATAGTGACATCATTTGGGGCCTCTTTAAGCATAAAGGACAACAACTGACAGATCAAGGACAGAACCTCTTCTACTATTCTCATGGCCCCAAAAGACAAGGGCAGGAATGTTATGAAACTGGTGAATTTCATATTTTCAATTCAATTTCAAACTGAGATTTTTCAATAGTATAAAAATGTTATTTGCATGTAGCAATATTTTATGTATCTGTAGAATGTCTAGACATATATATACATATATATATATATACACACACACACATATAATAACAACACAAAGAATGTCAAATTAAAAAGAAGAAATGAGAATTTGACATTTTGTTTTTCAAAAGCTGCTGACCTGTGACATTGACTATAAGCTTCCTGGGAGCAGAAACCTCATTCCATAAGTTTCCCATGGCATTGAACACTGTTCTATGTACCCCAATATCATTTCATAAATTGTTACTGAAGAAAATTGTGATGAAAAAGACCTTCTAATTGCTTTCAAAAGGCACTGATAATGAATTTCACATGTTGCAAAGTTCTTTTCAATTAATTTCATTAATTAGCATTGCTTTGCTTTGCAACCACTAGCCCCAGTTTACATTTGAGGACAGAGTTGCAGAAGAAGCAAATTGACTGCTGATGCTTCGGTATGTTTAGTAGCAGAGCAGGCATTAGAACTGGCAGGGTCTTGTTTTAGTCTTTCAGATAAAGAAGGTAATTTAGTATGATGAAGAGGGTCAAAAGGGAACCTACATACTGAACATGCACAAAGACAGACTGAAAAAAAGAAGAATAAATCAGGAAGAAGCAGTTTTGCGTTTGACATTGTATTTCTTCTTTAATTAGTGTAGAATAAGTAAATGGAAAGGGGGGAGGAATGAGTGGTACAACTATAGTAACAAATCAATGGAGAGTGTCAGCCTGGTTGCATGTCAAATAGATATCTTATATTAGTGTTTTCCTAGAAGTCTTTTTATGTGAGTGTATGAAATCACATTGTCATGCTTAGTTTTCTCAGATCAGGCTTCAATAGCCAAGATGAAGCAGGTACTTTAACAATTATCTAGTAAATCTGCATAGCAGAGATGGTGAGAGAATTTAGCCCTTGAAGTAGAAGTTATTGTCTTATATTTATCAATTGATATAGCCCAAATACTTTAATGGTAGAGACCCATCTGGTTTATAGACTATATATATGAAGCATTTGAGAATGAATTGGGTTTAAGAATCAAAAACTCTCCAGGGGTTATTTCTCCTTTTGATTCAACCACAGGTTTATGTGATTCTTTAGTAATTTTATTGTATTGTTTTGTTTTAATCTGAGTTGTTGATTGGTCATTTTTAGTCATGTCCAAGTCTTTGTGACCCCTTTCAGGGTTTTCTTGGCAAAGATACTAGAGTGGTTTGCCATTTTCTTCTCCAGCTCATTTTACAGATGAGGAAACTGAGGAATATAGGCTTAAGAGCTTTGACCAGGCTCACATAGCTAATAAGTATATGAGACCAAATTTGAATTCAATTTTTCTACTTCTGACACTCTATCTACTGTGACAACTAACTACCCTGATTACCATTAGGTAAAACATTTTTTTTAATTATAAAGAGATATTAGGAGACATATATATATATAGATATTTATAATTTTATTGATTGAAATAAAATCCATCTATGTATAGACATTGATATAGATGTATGCAATTATATATACATGTATGTATATATATATATATATATATGTATATATACTGTATAGGTAGAATGTGAAAGCATAGTATAGGGGATAATGAGATGGCTCTCAAGTCAAGAATTCCTGGGTTCATGTCCTGCCCCTGCCATAAACCTCCTGTGTCAGACGGTGGAAGTCATTTGAAGTCTCAGTTCTCTAATCATATATAAATTTCAGGCAAGTTGCCAACCTGTAATTGCAGGGATCATTTCCTATTCTGGAAGTTGCCTATATTAATGGAAGCACAGGTCTAATTCCAATTCCCATAAATAGGAAGGGATGAAAATTATTAATATTTGCTGTTATTAAAAGTTTCGTATTTGGCCATTTAGCATACAATAGACACAATTAAGAGGAGCATTTTAATGCTGTAGGTCTTAAAATCACCCTCTCTTTTAATCTGGCATTTTTGTAACAGTAGTAAAACATTGCTAGGCACTTACCACTACTTTTTATCAGTGCCACAAACAGGAAATGCATCTCAATTAATTTTATTAGACATTTATGAAAGATAAAGATATAAAAATCTGATTTAACGGATGCTATTTTGAGGAAGACACAGAAGATCACTGAAGGAAAAGATAGCATTTAGCTTTATTAACTTCTAAAGATGCTATGAAAATGTCAAAGAAGAGAAAAGATTACACTGAGTGCACTATAGACTTTCCTCCCCCAGAAACTTAAGATGCTGCAAACTGATAATGCCTTTAAAGGCATCAAAAAGTCCTAGTACCAAGAACATTGTATTAATTTTAAATTGCAATGATAAATACCTGGTTCCAACATGGCTTTGATTCAGGAAAGAATACCAGTGAATAAAGAGTCTCTTCTCAGCTTATGTGACAAAACTAAGCTCATCTAAATTCAGTCTCATTTTTGAAACCAGTAAAGTTCGAGGGTCTTCATGTTACTACTTCAATATAATGATTTTTTTTGAATTCTATAATACAATGTTAATTACAAAGAGACTGCAGCATATTATATATTACAAAAATGCCTGATAAAAATAACCAATATTAATGATTTATCTATATCTGTCCCATAATAGTCAAAAATTTGTTAATAGTAATTTTTTTACTTTATTTATTTTTAGGTTTCAACATTCATTTCAACAAGATTTTGAGTTACAAATTTTCTCTCTGTCTCTCCCCTACCCCCCACCCGAAGATAATGAGGGTACTGAATATCTCTTTCCCTAATCTACTCTCTCTTATATCCACCCCCATACCCCTTTTAACTTTCTAGTAGGGTAAGATGGATTTCTATACCCTAGTGCCTGTATACCTGTATATCTTATTTCCCAGTTGCATGTAAAAAACAATATTTTTTATCATTTTTTTTAAAAACTTTAACATCCAGATTCTTTCCCTTCTTCCCTCCTCTCCCACCCCCACTGGGAAGATAAGCAATTCAATATAGGTTGTACATGTGTAGTTACACAAAACATTTCCATAGTAGATATATTGCAAAAGACTAACTATATTTCCCTCCATCCTATCCCATCCCCCACTTATTCTATTTTCTACTTTGACCCTGTCCCTTTTAAAAAGTGTGTGCTTCTAACTACCCTCTCCTCCAATCTGCCCTCCCTTCTAATGAATTGGATTTAAGAGAGGCAGAGTTGCACAAAGTCATCACCATTATTTTGTTTTCCAGAGTCATCAAAGTCCAATGGAAGGACAGAAGTCAGGATGATTGACAATGGTCTGATATGTATGGGTGACCTTGATATCTTTAATATCTGAACAAGCTTTGAGAATGCCATAGAGTTTGTTTCAGTCAACTTAATAGCCATTGAAACAAACTGTCCTCATTCACCAATTCTACCAGGAGAAGTCAAAGTCTCTATTTTGTAGACAATATTGAGATGGTAAATAGGTGGTCCATCATTGAATATCATCTACAAAGCCTGCTTGGACCCTCCTATAACCTTCACTGAGGGTTATCTCAATTTGTGCATATTTGTTCATTACCACTAATTTAGAATGTCCTCTAAAAATAATGAATCTGAACTGTTTTTCCTGTTTTTGTTCTCTTTTGTCTGATTTCTAATTCCTCTAAAAGCAACTTAGAAATTAAGATAGTGGTTTTACTACTCTGGATGAAGAAAATAATTTGTTTCTATATATGTGTATGTACATGTGTATATATAGCTTTTCCATTTTCTCCTGTTTATAATCATCTTCATCTGTTAATATACTTGAGATGATGTTGCTTCATTCTGTATTTTGCCAAATTTTCTTTAGGCTGATTTTATCCTGCACTTCTTTTCTTTGTTTTATAAGGTGGTATTGCTCATAATTATCCATCATGTTCCTTCATAAGATTTTAAAGATGAGTTTATATTCTACTCCAGTGTTGTCTTTTGCTGCCATTTTCCTCCACTAAACAAATAAGCCAAATATTTGCTTACTAGTCAATTTTCTGGGCTCTTTTGGTCTCTTTCTTATCATAATTCATTTATTTTGTCTTGTCTTTTGGATTATCATCTATATCAGTATCATTTTTGTTGTCCATTCCCCATTTTTGATTTCTAATATATTGCTTAAGTAATTTAGCATTAAATCTTCTTATTGTATGTTATATTTTTTTCCCCTATTACTATTTTTTCCTATTTGTTATATATTCTGACCTTAGCTTTGGTAAGTGAACAGTCTGTACATAGAAAGCTGATTCTGGAACACTCACTATCCTCCAAATAGTGTATTCCTGTTAAAATGTATTTATTTTCATTTTTATGATGTTATTTGGTGCTTACTATGTCCAATGATTATTAATTCTTTTTTTTAAGAACATCATGATATAAAAGGAATATATCTTCTATAAACAAGCTGTGAGGCTCTCTCAGTTCTTTCTTTTGAACCAATCCTTCTCTTCCATAATTTTTCCATGTTTTTCTTTGGTGACTTAAAGACACCAAGTATATATAATATATGTGTGTGTGTATATGTGTGTGTGTGTGTATATACATACACACACACACACACATATATATAAGTGTATACATGTACATATTTAGATATAGACAATATAGATATAGATTTGAGTCAGAGACTCTCATTAAGTTCTTTGTAGAAATCTCTAATACTTCATCCTCAGCACTGGTGTGGGTAAATAGATTGTAATTTTTTCTTTGGTGGTCCTTTTGCAAATATGTGTCAACTGTATTTCAATATGTAATGTCAAAATGTCTCATTGATAATGTTTCCAGTGTCTTTAGGGCACATAAAAAGACCATTCTATTAACTTCTCTTTTTGCCCCTGCAGGAGTACCTGTGAGTCTTTCTACTCTTTAGAAGCAACTTTCTTTCCTTCTTTTGTTTCTTCCTTCTTTCCTTCCTTTCTTCCTTCCTTCCTTCCTTCCTTCCTTCCTTCCTTCCTTCCTTCCTTCCTTCCTTCCTTCCTTCCTTCCTTCCTTCCTTCCTTCCTTCCTTCCTTCCTTTGTCTGGTTTCATTTATAGCAAGAATGTTACAATTCTTGTAAATCAGTTTCTTCAGAAATATGTTCATTCTGTGATCATTTGATAATAGCTATCATTTGTATGATGTTTTAAGGTTTGCAATTTATTTTACAAATATATCATTTTGTCCTCACAACTACCCTCAAAGACATGTATTATTATTGCCTCTATTTTATAGTTGAAGGGACTAAGGCAGCCTGAGATAAAGTGACATGTCTAGGGTCACACAACCAGTGAGTCAGCAGTCAAATCGGAAGCTGAATTTGATCTAAGGTTTTCTGGACTTCAGACCCAGCTCCATCCAATGAGCCCACTAGCTTATTTTTGGAAAACAAACTCACTTCATTATCCTGGGGTATATCAGAGACCTCTCTTCTCTGGGCAAAATGCCCTAGGACTTATTTATATTCCTCTGATGAAGTCTTTAAGAAACCAGGTTTATATCAATACTCAAAAAGGGATTAGAGTAGGATTATTGTAGATCCCAAACATGTAACTGTTTGAATATGACAGTGGGGGGAGGGAGGGACATATTGTAATATGTGTGAAATATTAATCCATTATTAATTTTGTCCTAGACTTTGTCACATATGTATACATATATGTATGTATAACACTTTGCATATATGCATATTATACCATATTATAATTACATATATAATTTAAAATCTATTTGTTCATTTAATTATCAAAATTTCAAATAGAAAAATAAGGGCTCTAGTGTGTAAGGAGAAGAATACTGGATTTATATTTAAATGATCTAGATACTGCTATTATCTTTGTCTTCATATGCTTGTCATTGAGCCTCTCTGGTCTTCAGTTTCCTC
The DNA here is from genome assembly GCF_028583685.1 of Petaurus breviceps papuanus. Lineage (NCBI taxonomy): Eukaryota > Metazoa > Chordata > Mammalia > Diprotodontia > Petauridae > Petaurus > Petaurus breviceps. The sequence goes on along the minus strand of NW_027187308.1, from coordinate 1,783,014 downwards.
TTTTGTTAAGTGAGGGAATTATATGAGGTTTTTTTTTTTATATAGGGTTTTTCTAGCTCTATGTCCTATGCAATATTATTGAGGAAAGAATATGATTAAAATTTTCAAAAGAAAAATCTAATCAGTCTGGTTTCATACATTATGAAATCTTGGATGTGAAAGCAAAAGAAGAGAAAAATAAATCTTTAAAAATTTTTGTTGTGTTTTTTTGCCTAGCTTTTCCTATAATTGCCTGCAACTAGAAGGACCTTGGCCACTCATTGCCCAGTATCAACCCTGATCTGCTTAGAAGACTTGGCCCACTCTGCTTCTGACCTGGGCTGGTTTTTCCCCTTCCTAAGTGAACTCCTACTGCCAGGGTCTTACCCCCACTGGTCCTGGACTTAGTTCAGATGCTGGATTGATTTTTGTCCTTACTGAATCTCAGAATTCAAGTGATCCCTCCACCACAGGTATTCCAAACCTTTTAAAACTTTATTTGCATGATCAAAGTTGTTAAGAATGTATACAATTAATCAGTGTAAAGTTAACTTAATAGTTATCAGTAATAATACATAGAATGTTAGAGTTAGAAAGGCCCTTATAAATGATTTAGTGCAACTCCATTTTTTTTATAAATGAGTAACCCAAAGAAAGCACATGGCCTATCCAAGAGTTCATAGTATGAATTCAATGTTGGAACTAGAAACCTATCACTCTAGGTCTTTGAAGCTGACATCTCTACAGCAGAGATGCCATTGAATAATAACAACAACATTAGGAATGCCTTAAATTTAGCAAAATACTTTACATATGTTATTTCAACCTTATAAGAATCCTGAGAAATAACAGATGTTGTTATCCCCAATTTATAGTTAAGGATATTGAGTCTGGAGGATGTTAAGTGAGTTGTCCAAAGACATAGAGCTAGAAAAGTGTCACAAGGAGGTTTCAAATTCTGGTCTTCCTAACTCCACATCCAACAGTCTACCTACTATGACGTAATACAGCTCAAGAGGATTTCAAGAGATGAATTAGCTTCACAAAAAGCACAGTTGTGCCAATGCTGGCCATCAACTACAGATCTGTTCAGAGTATTAGGAGACCAAAGAGGGCAAATAAGTACCTGCTAAGTCATTTATCACTTCAGCTCATTCGTGCATCCACATCAGTCTGCTTGCCTATCTCTCTATCCTAATCATTTGGGATGAGATTAGGCAGAGCATAGGAAGAAGTCCAATGAGGAAGACAGGTATTTAGAAGGTTTGAGGTCATCCCAAACATATGGTAGATGATATTGTTGTATATAGGTGACCATAGGAAGCCTATCTAATGGCAGTCATGTGCAAATGGGTACAATTTCCCAGAGTATCTGGAATCCTGACTAGGAGGTAGGAGATGGCATGTTCCTTTATTAGCAACCACACTAGCACAGAGAGTGGGCTGCTAGCACAGGTTCTTTGATCTGCTTTGCTAAAGGAAAGACAGTTTGAAAGGGGTTGATGGTCTTACTTTAATTAAAAGACACATAAGTAGAAGGAAGTGAGGATGCAAGAAAGAATCCAATAGATAGGGCTTCAACTGTCTAAATAGAGTAAGATAATCACCCACATACATTAGTGGACCAGGAGAGCACCAGCATCTGAGTAGTCAGGTAGCTCTTAACAAATGGCTACCCAGAGTCCCATCTAGGAAATCCAAAGGTCCTTCTCATGAGTAAGCCCCCAAAGCAAAATACCAGCCTCCCAGTATGTATAATTTTCAATAACAGACTCAGAGCCAGAAGGCATGACAACCCTCATGACTCAGTGCCCAATTAGTTTAGTACCAAAAGATGTGAAAGCCTTACTGAAAGCAACTCTCCCTGTAAGCAAAGAGGCAAGCTCCTCCCCCGATGGACTCTATATGACTGTACTGTAATGCCAAGGAATGTAATACCAAGGAAAGGCAACTTCCCAAGGTTCAAAATACCAGCATAGGTGCTCTCCATTTTATTCAGTGACAAACCAAGAACAGAGAAGGTCAAAACATGACATCATTCAAAAAACAGCATTCACTAAGGGTGATTAAATAATCTCCAAGTACTACCCCACCCCAGGACCTTCCAATCATTCAATCAATTACAAAGTCCCTGTTCTAAATACCATTCCACCCCTAGGCTGTACCTTCATTTAGTCCACCACAAAGTCCCTCTTCTCAAATGAGATTAATTTCCAAACATAAGTAAAGTACATTCATTTGCTCAACCATAGAAAACAAAAAGGTCAAAAGTTCCCCACCCCTGGATCACAATTGAATCTACCCCAGAGTTACATCAAGTTTAAGCAGAGCACTTAATACCCAAATGGAGGTCTTTTCTTCATCTTGACAGGAGGCAAGTTATCAGCAATCTTAGTTCCTGGGGAGACAAGGCTTAGCAAGGCCATAAGATACATTGCCAGTCCCTTCATTAATTCATCCTCTGTCTGCAGAACAGTCCTAGAACCCCTGAAAACATTAGCAAAACCCTCTCCCAGGATTTCTATAAACATACAACAAGAAAATCCTTCTTCAGGGCTTCTGAACCAACAGAAAGGTTCCCAGACCCCTGCAACAACAGCACTGTCCTTCACCAGTGGACAGTATTCATTCTGTCTGCAGGACAGTCTCCAGACCCCTGCAACAACAGCACTGTTCTTCACCAGTGGACAGTATTCACTCTCTGTCTGCAGGACAGTCTCAGGGCTTCTTAACCAAAAGCCAGGTTCCAGGACTTCTTCAACAACAGGACTGTCTTTCACCAGTAGACAAATCTGGCAAAACAACATCAAAACAGACAGACAAAGTACCAGCAAAACAGCCATGTCTCCTCAGTCCTTGGCAGCTCAGGGGGCAGGTCTCAAAAGTCCAGGGCGATTCAAAGTGGCCCCAGCAATCCTTCTCAGTCTCTCTCTCTGCCTCCACATGGGTGCTGCTTCCAAAAAGTTCTTCTGCCTCTCTCCTGTCTCTCCAAATCTATGTCACCAGCTCCTCCCAGTTCAGGACTTTCTTTTCACATCAACAAGTCTATCCCACAGGTGGGATTAACAAGCTCTGGGTTTTAACACAATCAATTTGAAAACCAAGCCAATACAGGGGAATCTTTAATTGCCATTACTATCACAATGACTCAGGATGCTATAGCAGCAAGCACCCCAGCAATCCCAGGGTTGCTGCCAACACAGGTTCTTAGATCTGCTTTTCTAAAGGAAAGTAACTCAAAGTGGGTTAACAATCTTGCTTTAATCAAACATATCATTTACCTAGTTCAGGGAAAAAAGGTCAGCACCCTGAATTTCAGAGTATACAGACAGAAACTTTCCAAGCAGACAGGCCTCCAACTGTCCAACCATTACATCCAAACCAAATCAAAGTTACCAGAGAGGGAAGCATCAACGTCTGGGTTTTTCAAAGCCAGGGATCTCTCAACAGCTGCCCAGAGTCTCATCTGGTCAAATCACACAACATTTCTCAAAGTGAGCCCCAAAGCAAAGCCTCCCATCAGGCAATATTTAGCCTTCTCCTGTGTCAGATAATGTAGCAACCCTCTTGACGACTGCCCAATCACAAAGCACCAAGGTGTGGGCATTCCTAAAAAACAAGCTTCCCACCACAGGCTCCAGGTACACTTAACCTAGGGGCAGGGAATATCTTAAAAATTTAAATTCCTATAACAGATCCATCTTTCTGTGAAAGCAGCAGGACATCCATAACTGAAATACCTATGTACCTTTAGATCTGGGAACAATGGTCCTATTGCAAGGGAAAAGGAGACACATGTGGTCACATAGGCCTATTAATGGACAGGGAAGATCTTCCTATTCCACTAACATTACAGCGCCCAGGAGATGTCATGTTCCCATGCCTAGCCTATGAGGAAGCATAAGCAGGACATGAAATTGCTGAGGACCACAAGAAATTTGGTCAAAAGTCAGGCAGGAGGTGCTTCGTCCTCACAAAGACATGATGTTATTAGTCTGAGGGACTCGGGAAACTTGGTCAAAACACAGCTGGGGTAACCTTATCACAGAACAATTCAAATAGCAAAATGGACATGACAAAATGACTTATCTGACCCAGGTTACACAAACTCAGTACATAGCTCCACTAACAGAGAGTGAGTGATGGGGAGGGGGAGGGGGACAGAGACAGAGAAAGAGACAAAGGACTTTGTGTATATCAACCAGTGTGAGAAAAGGCTTTTATGCTGTTGACTTCATCAGTCCCACTTTCCCAGAATGCCAGAAATATGGATTTAGAGTGGGAACTCTATTATTCTGGATCTAGAACATTTCTCCAAACCATGGTCATGAAGGAGTTTCAGTTCCACAGTAGCTAGCATTTTTTCCCTGTTGGTCTCTTCTGTAAGGGTGTCACCAATTCTTTAGAGATTGTCCCAAAAATTATGACTCATGCAGTGATGTTCCTGGAAGAGTATCAAACTGAAATCAGAGAAGACTGGACTTGGAGATATATGAATCATCAGCATAGAGATGATGAGATTCCTAAATGAGAGAAGAGAGGGAGAAGGAGGGAGGGAGGGAAAAAGGGAGAGAGAGAGAGAGAGAGAGAGAGAGAGAGAGAGAGAGAGAGAGAGAG
>NW_027187308.1:1751851-1778408 GCF_028583685.1 Petaurus breviceps papuanus | reverse complement strand
GAGAGAGAGAGAGAGAGAGAGAGAGAGAGAGAGAGAGAGAGAGAGAGGCCATGACAGATCCTTGGTGTACATGTAAAGTGGCCAAGGCATTAGATGAAGATGAAGAAAAGGATACTGAAAGAAGCAATAATACAGGTTTTGTCTTCTAGTTGGAATGGGAATCAAGTGAACCATAATGACCATTTGGTGACTCAATTATGGAGCTGGCTTAGTTGTCTTTCTACTTAATTATGCATTGAGTACAGTTTCAGACTTGTTAAAAAAAAACTTATTCAATTGTGGAAATTGTGAGAGGACTTTGTGACATTGTTTAGATCTAGTCTTGCATGACTGGGAAGCTGGAATACCTCTACTTGTTGTTTAAAGAACTTTATCTAAGGACCTAGGTTACACTGACCAGAAACTCAGTCAGATCTAAAGACTGATGCAAGGAGTTTTCTCAGAATTATACATCTCAAACAACCCAACTGTCTTATCTGGAAACTGGTCCCATACTGATCAATAAGTTATTGGTTCCATGTTCTTTTGATTTAATTACAGAGCAAACACCTCCTTTCCTGATTTCAAGAAATTGCCCCTATTTGCTTTCCCCTTCCCAACTTGGAAAGCCCCTAATCTTTCCATCAGTTAGAAAGCAGATTACCTAATTTTGAATCCTGGTTAATTGTTTTCTTTTAATTAACTGGTTTTATTTGGTTAACTGTTTTTAATGCATAAAAATATGTCTCCCCCTGTAGAGAGGGCTGAGTGCCAAAGCTGAGGAAGGTGACTGGTCCCAATTTGTTGGGTAATTGGCATTCTTTGCTTAATAAATAGCTTAAACTTTAGTCTCCTCAGTCATTTCATCTTTCACAAACCACAGTGGCCAGAAAGAGTTGGGGACGGTTCTAAATTGTTCAAATTGTGAGTGACAGTGTTTACTGAAGAGAACTGAGCCCATTATAAACTAACTCTTACCTTTGTAATTTTATTGTACCTTATATTCTTTCTTGCACAAGACTTTTCATCTACATACTCTGCCTTTTCACTGGTTATTCTCCATGCCTGGAATTCTGTTCCTACTCATCTATCTCCTGGATTCCCTGGTTTCCCTTGGGTTCCAGCTAAAATACTATATTTTGTAAGAAGCCTTTTTCAAGTCCTATTAATGTTCTCTGAGGTAGAAAAACCAGGGAAGAAGATTATGCTTCTTACCAGAACTCCTGACTCATGTTCCAGTAACCATGTACTATTCCCTCCAATTCTTCCACTTTCCCTGACGGCCGCTCTTTTCACCTGCTGCCATGCTGAGTTGGTGTTTCCTCTTTGTCTTCAGGTGTGATGTTGTTGGTCTGGGAGGTACCTTATATAGAAGAAGCTAATGCCATCAAGAAGCAGGATTTAGGAAGAGGGGCACTCTAGATTATGCAATAATAAGAATGATATGGCTATTATCACTGGCTCACACTGTCAGTTCTCTTGCAAATTATCCAGTGCTGACTGAATTTCCATTGACACTGATAGTGCTCCTTTAAGCACACTGAGAGAAAAGATGACAGGTTCTTTCCTGTTATACAAAAAAAAGGGGGGCTTGGAGAAAAAGGGGAAAAAAAGGCAGCTAAAATCACACAATGCATCAAAGCTGAACCTGATTAGATATAGTCAAAATTAATGGGAAGAGCAAGAAGATATATGTTTCACTGTGCAGCAGAAGTAATTCTTTAGCAGCAGAAAGGTAAGAAAGGCAAGGAAATCGATGAACATGAAATCAGAAAGAAAAGCACAAACACATATACACATGAACACACAAACAAGCTAATCTTCACCTATGTAACTTGTCAGTCTTTGTTCCTGTTTAAAAAAAATGTATATTTTGTGATACACAATGTAAAAGGAAAATATGTAAGTGATTTTGAGTTTCACATTGTTGCCTCTAGAAAGCAAAGTGGATAGAGTGCTACACTTGTAGCCAGGAAGGCCTGAGTTCAAATAAAGCCTCAGATAATTGTTAGATGTAAGGCCCTGATCAAGGACTTCTCTCAGCCTCAGTTCTTTCACCTGCAAAATGGGGATAATACTAGCATCTACATCCCAGGGTTGTTATGAAAATAAAATGAGATATTAATAAACCTCCTTTAAAACTTTAAAACACTAATAAAAGCTAGTTATTATTATCATTATTATCTCTACTATATTTGACTAGGAGCTTTTAGTTTTCTGAATGATCTGATCTAAAACCTAAATCTATAGTGTTTTTAAAGAAAATTTTTGGCCATTTAAACTATGTAGCATAAGTTTAAGCTCAACCTTTCTATTATGTCCTAATTTGACTGCCATCTTCAAAACTCTGAAAGGTTTCCAGCCATGGGTTTCACATGGACAATGTCTGGCACAAAACTGAAACTGCTCATTTCTGTTGTAGAAAACTTCCTGGATTCAGAATCAGGGAATGTGGGTTTGAATCCTATCTCTGCCACCTAATATAGTATATAGAGTTCAACTAACTTTGGTTATTAGACACAAATATGTATGTATATATGTATGTGTGTGTTCACACACATGCATACATACATATTTATATATACACATATATGTAAAATCATTCTTTACATGCTTCTAATCATTAGTTTTTTCTTTGGATACAGATAGTCTTCCTTCATATGTTCTTTGTAATTAATTTGGGTATTTATAATATAATGACATTTGCTCAAAGTTGTTCTTAAAACAATATTGCTCTTACTATATACAGTGTTCTCTTGGCTCTACTCATTTTGCTCTTCATTATTTTGCCCAAATCTATCCATGGTTATCTAAGATCATTGAGTTCATCATTTCTTATTTCACAATAGTATTCCATCAAAATCATATACCACAACTTATTCAGCCATTCCACAATTGATGGGGATCTCCACAATTCCTAGTTTTTTTTTGTCACTAGAAAGAGAACTGCTACAAATATTTTAGAATATTTAGGTTCTTTTTCTTTTTCCCTAATCATCTTGGAAATAGATGTAGTAGTGGTATTTAAAGGTCAAAGGGCACATAGGCAGTTTAATAATTCTTTGGGCATAATTTCACATTGCTCTCTAAAATGATTGGGTCAGTCCACAATTCCACCAGTAATGAATCATTGTCCAAATTTTTCCACATCTCCTCCAACATTTCTTGCTTTCCCCTTTAATCATTATAATTAATCTGATAGATATAAAATGATACCTCAAGGTTGTTTTAATTTGCTTTTCTCTAATCAATAATGATTTAGAACATTTTTATATAAGACTATAAATTGTTTTGATTTCTTCATTGGAAAACTGCCTGCTCATGTCCTTTAACCATTTGTGAATTGGGGAATGACTCATAAACTTATAGAATTTACAAAATTCTTTAATATTTTACATATGAAAAAATATGCTGAGAAACTGTCTATAAATCTTTTTCCAGATTTTCTACTTTCCTTCTTGGCTACATTTTTTTTAAATTTGTGTGAAAACCTTTTAATTTAATATAATCAAAATTATACATTTTGTGTATCACTCTATTCTCTATTTTTTTTTGTTTATAAATTGTTTACCTATCTATAAGTCTGATAAGTAACATGTTCCATGTTCTTCAAATTTTCTTCTAATGTCAATTTTCATATCTAGGTCATGTATCCATTTTGATCATATCTTGCTAAATGGTGCAAGATATTGGTCTATGCCAATTTTAAGCATACTGCTTTACAATTCTCTCAACAATTTTTACCAAATAATGAATTCTTATCCCCACAACATAAGTTTTTGCATTTGTCAAATACAAGGTTACTATATTAATTTGCTGCAGTAAATCATATGTCTATTCTATTACATTGATCTACCTTTTGATTTCTCAGTCAATGACAGATAGTTTTGAAAATTATAGGCTTATAATATAGTTTATATAATTTTTATATGTAATATATTTCCTTTATATTTTTCATTATTTCCTTTTATATTCTTGACTTTTTCCATTCTAAATGAATTTTATTATTTTTTCTAATTCAGTAAAATAATTTTCTGATGATGTAATTGGGATGACATTAAATATATAAATTAGTTTAGGCAAAATTGTTATTTTTGTTATATTAGTCCTGTCTACCCACAAATAATTAATATTTCTCCAATTATTAATCTTATTTTATTTGTTTAAAAAGATTTTTTTTAATATAATTGTGTTTCTATACTTCCTAGGTTTGTTTTGCAGGTACCCCTGTACTCTATACTGCCTAAAGTTATTTTAAATGAGGTATCTCTTACTATTTTTTCTTATAGGGTTTCGTTTGTGATATATAGGAATGCTGATGATTTATATGGATTTAGTTTGTGTTCTGCTACTTTGCTAAAATTATTAATTGTTTCAACTAACTTTTTGATTGTCTTTGGGATTTTCCAAATATAACATCATATTATCTGCAAAAACAGATTGTTTTATTACCTCGTTCCCTATTCTGGTTCCTTCTATTTCTTTTTCCTCTCTTACTGTTATTGCTAGGATTTCTAATACAATATTGAATAATATTGGTGACAAGGGTCATCTTTTTTCATACCTGGTCTTATCAGGAAGACTTCTAGCTTATCCTCTGTAGCAGCAAGCACCCCAAGCATCCTCAGGGTTGGCAGCTACCACAGGTTCTTGGATCTGCTTTGTTAAAGGAAAGCAACTCAAAATGGGTTAACAAGCTTAATTTAATCAGTCAGACATATATCGTTTACCTTGTTCAGGGGGAAAAGGTCAGCACCCCAAACTTCAAAATATACAGACAGAATTATCAAGACATTAACAGATCAAGTAGACAGCTTTCCAAACTGTCCAACCATTACATCCATACCCAGTCAACATCTGGGTTTCCACATTCTGGGTTTTTCAAAGCTGGGGGACTCTCAACAATGGCTTCCCAGAATTCAGATCAAATCACAGAACACTTCTCAAAGTGAGTCCCAAAACAAAGCTACACATCAGGGCTTATATAGCCTTCTCCTAGCTCAGAGAATGTAACAACCTTATTGACTCACTGGCCAATCAAGAAGTATCTACTGAAAAACAAGCCTCCCACCCCAGGCTTCAGGTGCACATTAGCTTAGGGGCAGGGAAGATCTTTAAAATTTACATTCTTATTACATCCTCATATAGTGCCAATGCAATATTTACAGCACCCATAATCATGATAAAGACCATGACTATAAGTATCACATGATGGTTGATCACAAAATATACCAGATTCTCCAGGTAGAGAACAGAACTGAAACATTTATTTAGACACCAGAAAACCCAATCCCAAAACCAGTAAGCTGATTATATCATAGTACCAAAGATGTTCTGAAGCTATAATAACACTGAGAGTCATGCATGCTTTAGCCTTCCTACAAACCTACAAGATCAATATTTACACACAAAACTCTCTATCTGTTTCGCTGAGTTCCTCTGTGCCTCACCGTTTGGCTAGCTCTCCCTACCAGCTTCCTATAGGCTCTGCTTCCTTTCAGCAAAACTCCTCCCACCACAGGCTCCATGTGACTATATTTAGCCTATTAGGGGGCAGAGTTTACTTTCAAAGGAGGCAAGGTCTTCAAATTCCCCCCTAGGTCTACTAAGGGGCAGGGAAGATCTTCAAATTCCCATACCCATTACATCCCATTACAAATAATGTTTGTTGATTGTTTTAGATAATTTTTCATCTTTTTAAGGAAAACTGCATTTATACATACACTTTCAAGTATTTTAACAGAAATGAGCAGCTTTTTCTGCATCTATTGATATAATTCAAAGATTTTTTTACACTTTTACTATTTATATGATCCCTACATTCCTGGTATAAATCCCACTTGGTATAGTCTTTGTCATATATTGTTGCAACCTTTAGGTAGTTTTTGTTTAAGATTTTTGCATCTTTATTCATTAATGAAATTGGTCTATAATTTCCTTTTTCTATTTTTTTCTTTTACTTTTTTTTTTTAGATTTTTACAGTGTTTTCTATACAAGTTCTCCTTACTGTACTAAATGGAATGAATGTCAGAGGAAACCTATGATTTGGACTTGATGAATGTTCTACTCTATTTCCTCTTTCATTTTTATTCTCCCTTTGAGTCCTTGCTCCTATTGCCATTGTAGGCAGATAGAACATGACTTGGATTCCCGATACCTTGTCCCCCAGCCATCAGAAATGTCTAGTCTGGACAATGCCAAAGATTCTAATCACAATTCCATCCAAAAACTCCTCTCCATTAAACAGTCCCTCTCTTGATGGCATAAATTTGTTTTCCCAGAATTTATTATACTAGCCAGCATTTAGTATGTGCTTAATATTTTTTTTCATTAATTCATTCCATGGCATACCTGTTCTCTTTCTTCTCATGATCACTAAATTTAGGGAAGAAGTCAGATTTAATTAGACAATGACATTAGCACAACCTTCCAGTCAACCATATCCTCACCAGAACCCAGTTCTGTCCTATGTCTATATATCTTTATCTCATCCACATGGCTTATGAAATCTTCTCATATATGGGGTCCCCAAAAAGTCTTAATGAAGTTTTAGGTTTTAATAGCTTAAAACAGCATTAAGAGCTTTAAGACACAAGAAACAATTTAATTTCTGACTCTTTTCATAAAGAAGCTGCCAAAATTCTAGATACAAAGAAAAACTGAGTTTGTAGATCTTTTCATGTCATACTTCCATTCAGATATTGAGGTATCATGGCAATTTCATTAACCCTATTAAAAGTACCCTAATGACAACTCCTATTTAAATTGTAGTTCTGTGTATTCCTCAACTTTTTTTCCTTCTATATCTGTGCCCTTCCACTCATTGCTTCCTTCATAGCTATAGAGTTTGGGTTTGCATCTGGACATGCCCATCATATGGGTATAGTGCAATCATGGCAATTAACAAGATCCCACATGCTTAAGCCTTCAAAGCAATCTAGTTAGTGGGCTTAAAGGGAATCAAGAAGGAGGCCAATGTTTTGATATACATCAAAAGTTACTTAGAACTGCTTTTATGTTCTTAAATGCCTACATTGTGAAATTGCTGCCTCTCACACAGTAGACACTTAAGAAATATCTGTTGAATTGACATGAATTAGATTGGTATATTAAATGTTCTTATAACCCATGATGATATCTATCTCTTTTATGTATAACACCACCATAGCTTCTGAACTATGGAGGACTGTAAGTTATGGGAAGTTAAGGGAAATGAGGAGTGGAGGAAGAAAAATATTTCAAACTGATGTCATCATTAGATTTTGCCATGTCATAAGAATAATTGGCCTGTAGTCATGAGTCACAATGACTCTAGAGTTCCAGTCATTTATTATTAGAGATTTTTTATTTGTTTGTTTAAAAGTTTGTTTGAGTCATAGTGATAAAACACAGCATAAGAAAGGAGTCTAGATTTGGAGCCAGAGTACTGAGAGTAAAATTCTTATTCTGACACTATAACCTTGGGAAAGTCATTTATTTCCCCTGTTCCTCATTCTTCCTTTTAAATAAAATGAGACAGTTGGACTTTTAAGTTCCCTCTCACCTCCAAATCTAGGATTCCATATTAGTTTCCTCATTTCATAGATGAGCCTTGAGACTTGGACAGGGATGCCTGCTGATGGAGAAGTTGTCTAAGATTACCCAAGTTCTGTTTTCTACCTTGGTCTTATGTTGCAGGGGTTTGAGGTAACCAGAAGGAGGAAACAATTGTTGGGAAGAGACCAAATGAGACAAATGAGCCAGGGGAAGGCATGATGGAGATAGTCAGGATATGGTCTGGAATAAAACTGCATCGTTGGTCAAAGATGATAGGAAGAAAAAAATAGTGATTCCCTCTCTCCATTTACCTTTCTCATTAACCAAGGAGAAGCTTAACATCCCCATGTACTGATTATTCCTTTCTACTTCTGACTTCTGTTTGTCCCTCTTAGGTTTTGTGAAAGGAGTAGCCAGAGCTCTGGGAGCTTTTCATGAATGTACATTTGTAGCAGCAAGCACCCCAAGTGTCCCCAGGGTTTGCTGCCAACACAGGTTCTTGGATCTGCTTTGATAAAGGAAAGCAACTCAAAATGGGTTAACAAGCTTACTTTAATCAGTCAAACATGTATCGCTTACCTAGTTCAGGGGGAAAAGGTCAGCACCCCAAACTTCAGAATACACAGGCAGAATTATCAAGTCAGAGAAACAGATCAAGTAGACAGATTTCCAAACTGTCCAACCATTACATCCATACCAAACAACACCTGGGTTTCAAAGCCGGGGGGCTCTGGACAACGGGCTAGCCCAGAGTTTCATCAAATCACAGAACACTTCTCAAAGTGAGCCCCAAAACAAAGCTACACATCAGGGCTTATATAGTCTTCTCCTGGCTCAGAGAATGTAACAACCTTATTGACCCACTGGCCAATCAAAAAGTATCTACTGAAAAACAAGCCTCCCACCCCAGGCTCCAGGTGCATTTTAGTCTAGGGGCAAGGAAGATCTTAAAAATTTACATTCCCATTACAACATTCTCCCTTTTTACACAGTTAAAATATGGTAAGATTTGTTAGTGAACAAACTCCCAAGCATATTTGTCTTGTTTTATTAAGGTGCAGATAAGGGAAAGGGGTGAGAGATAATAGAAGAGGAATTACCTTTTCAGGGTCAAGAGACATTGTCTTGTAAAGCCTGGACTATAAGTTAGTGCTACACAGAAGTATGGCTATACTGACATAATTTTCCATTAGAATTAGAGAAACATATAGGATAAAATATTGAAATACATCTCCATACTTTTTTTTTTCCTTTGTGTGAAATAAATTACAATCCCAGAAATTCTGTGATCTAGGAGTTCCCTTTAGTCTACTCTTTGGGTGGATCTTTTTTTTTTTAAGCAATTGGGGTTAAGTAACTTGCTCAAGGTTACAGGGCTAGTTATTTCTGGGTGTGGTGCTAAGTATCTGAGCCCAGATTCGATCCCCCAGGTCACCCTGACACTGGGGCCGGTGCTCTTACTCGCTGTGCTACCTGGCCGCCCTAGGTGGATCTTTAAGTGAATCATTTCACTCAACTCATTAACCCATAGCACCTCCAAAAGAAGGAGAGAGGAGAGGGCAAAAATGTGAATATATATACACACCCATACAAACACACACAATAACTGAGTTGGAGGACTTCAACAGGGTTTTTCCTGTTAGCATAGCGATGCCACCATAACTATTCAGAGATAACACCAGTGTCTAAAGTCTCATATGATCACCCTCTTCTTTTTTTTTTTTTAAAGCAATTGGGGTTAAGTAACTTGCTCAAGGTTACACAGCCAGTTTTTGTGTGGGTGCTAAGTATCTGAGGCCGGAACCCATCTTGGGTCCTCCGACTCCAGCAGGGGCTCTTACTTCACCACCTAGCTGCCCCCATCCTCTTCTTTTAGAAATTATTTACCTGGAGTCACACAGTGACAATGAGAGCCACGTTAAAACCTAGCTCTTTGGATGTGAAAACAGTGGGTTTTTGTTTGTTTTTTCGTTTGTATGTTTGTTTTTTTTCCCATTATACCATGTAGCCTTTTATTGCAAGCAAAAACTGTGAAAGTTGATAACTCCATTATAGTGTGTGAATTTCTTGCATTTTAGTAAAACACTAAAAAAAATCTGGCAGGTTGGCTAAAACGTTCCACAAGATCATACTATAATCATGGTGCCAAAATTTTAAATAATAATAATAAACTCTTCATTTGGATGCCAGGCTCTTTGCCATACCTGTTTCAGCTTTAATAAATAATTGTGGAGGTAAACAGAATTTGGTGTGTCCTCAGCTGCAGACTGAAAAAAGCCCAATCTGAATTATTATTATCAAGGAGAAAATGAGAGAGTATCCCTGGAAACAAAGACAAAGAAAAGGAGACCTTCAATGAAAATGGTTCTCAAAGTTAAAGTAAGAGACCAATACTGAACATAAAAGACTGAAAAGAAAGAAAAAAGGAAAAGAAAAACAACTGCAAAAATATCATCAAAGATGAAGAGTGCCATTAAAGAAAACATCATCAAAGGGGAAAAGAGAGATTAACATGAAGAAAGTAAGACATCATCAAAAGGGAGAAGATGTGTTGCAAAAGGTAAATGCAGCTCACAAGTGACTGGATCAAGTCCAAAAGCAACTAGAAACAGAGGAGTGAAGGAGTAAGAGACAATGTGTTACTTTGGAATTTGCATTAAAATTAAAATCAGTCTCCAAAAAGGAAGAAATGCCCAACACAAAGGAAAGGAGCAGTGTCACTGGAAAGTGGACAGGAAAAGCAACAAAGACAGTAGAAATAGAAAATGTGTCTTGGTTGAGGAAATAACACAAAATGTGCCATAGAGCACTTGTAGTTTATAAGCAAATGAAACAGTAAGATATAAACAATGTGCACCACGAGGAAAGCTGATAATACAAAATAAGAGTGGTGTGTATGTATGTATGTATGTGCATATGAATATGTATGTTTGTGGCTTTAAAGACAAGCCAAAGTAATTGCTCTCTGGCTTGCTCTCTCTGTCCCTCCCTCCCTCCCTATTGTCTTATTACCAATCATTCTTTCTATAAGTAACACACACAAAATAGTTGACAGAATTGATCATTCCTTAAAAATGACATTATTTCACCAAAGACTTGTTTTTGCCATTAATCAAATCAATGGCTAGGTTGTGGTATCTGTTTTTGAGATTCTATTCCTAAAAACTACTCTAAAAAAGACAAATTCTACTAATAAGTACAGTGCCATGTGTGAGCCTAATGGACTTTCACTTATTGAATGTTAGAGAAAGAATTAGTACAAAGTTCTGTATTTATGAGTCAAGTAGCAGTCATCACCCAAGGGAGCAACCTCAGGGGAAAAGGTAGCAGGTCTTTCTGTCAAATATGAAGGGCAGGCAAAGTAGCCTGCACTCAGGGTGAGAGAAAGTGGCAGGTGCACACAAGTGAACTCAAACTCACCACCTCAATTGAGAGAGAGAGACAGAAAGAGAGAGACAAAGACAGAGACAGAGGGAGGGAGAGACAGAGAGGGAAGGACATAAACTCAAGAGCTAAAAGCTTTATGAAAAGCAACATTGTGCCAGACCACTGGCTCTGATTCTACCCTGTCCCTTGCCCCTCCCTCCCAGCCATCAATCTATCAAAACAGGACTTCTGAAGCTGCAACCTGGCAATGGGCTCTGCAAATGCTGTATGTAGCCTCTTGTCCTGAGGAGTCACCACTACCCAAAACCCAACAGGTTTTCACTACCAAAGTCCTTGGCACTATCAAATTGTTGAACATCAAAAATGAGCATAGTTTTTTGTTGTTGTTGTTGTTGCTGTTGTTTTGTTTTGTTTCCTGTGGAAATAACATTAAAATGCATTACCATCTGCTTTGCCACTACACTCTAAGGACCATGGGCCTTTCCATGCGACTTTCTGCTGAAACATCTTATATTTATTGTCTCTCTCTATTAGAGTATGAGTTTCTTTGAAAGAGAGGATTGGCAGGCTTTTCTATTTTTGTATCCAGAGCTGAGCACAATGTTTTGCACCCAGTAAGGAGTAATAAATGCTTTTTTCATTGCTTCATTCCTTCATTCAATGGGAGCCTGAGGTTAGGAGGCCACACAGTTGATGAAACACAATATGAGTGTTTGAAATCATTTTTTAAGGGCCTAGGTTGGCCACAATATTATATAACTGACAGACTCAGGATAAACACTACTTAACATGTGCTAATCAATATTGTGTGCTAGGTATGCTACTTAAATCCTTTCTTTTTCAAACAAAAACAGAGCCCTTATCCTTCAAAAGCTTTTCCTGTCAGCCAGACAAAACAGTTACAAACATGTAGTAGATACATGAGAAGCATGTTACAAAGTAACTTAATGGTTGTTTGCTTGCGGCAGCCAGGGACAGAAGGATTTCATGGGTTAAAGACAGGAAATATGACAGAAGTTAATGATTGACTATTTTGGATAAGAAACCAAGATCTAGTATCTGTTTTTGTCTTAATCATGGAGGAATAAGAGTAGACACCATTCTGAAGATAACAATTAGACCTTATCCTTCATGCCTCACATAAAATCACAGTTTTACAGAGTATAGTAGGGATGATTTGGAGACATATGGTTCATATTTCCTGTGTGTTTCAATAAATGCTCAGAAAAGAAGAGGGGGAACTCCCTGTCAAAATTAGTTTGAGACTTTGCTGAACCCAAAATATTGAAAAATGATTCCAGATGTTAGGGCAGTTTGGACATGTCACTAGATTTCCCATTTCCAAGTTGTCAAGATTTCCTCTCCTGGATAGCAATGTCCATCAACATAGCATAGTCCCTAGTCTCTGTCATTATTTACTATTATTGATCCTATTACTTTATTAATGATAAATATTTACTATTAATTAATTCTTTACTGTAATATTTCCTAGCCATTATAGAAGAAAAAAAATTCAAGACGTGGTTTCTATTCAATTAAACTGACGTTTGGTAACGAATGGCAATACCATCAGGATCATGCTCTCCTTTTGTTTTACTTCAATTCAGTTCTTAGAAGCCTCAGTCCTCACTTAGTTGAGATTGGAGTTGGAGTAAAGGAAATGTCTTCAACCACTTATAAAATATTTATTTTGGATTTGACTAAAATGTAGCTTGTTGAATTACGAAATAATCTTTCTTTTTATTCCCTCTCACTATATGTTTTTCATTTCAATTTTTAAAATTGGATGACAGGGTCCTCACTTATGTAAGGTGGGAGGGGGAGGACAGAATCTTGTTTTTAGCCTGTGGGTACATTTTCATAGAAGTAGCAAATGGAACATCTAAGCCCAGAAAATGTTCCTGTTCATCTTCTAAAAAAAGGTAAGTCGTGCCAAGAAACTACCATATTTAGCCTATCAACCACATGGTTGAAAATTCAACCAAGAAATCAATTTGCAGTGCCACAGAGGCATCTGAGGGACAACTCAATGGCGTAGTGGAGAGAGTACCAGGCATGGAGACAGGAAGACACATTTTCTTAATTTCAGATCTGTCTTCAGACAATTAACTAGTTGTGTGACCCCAGACAAGTCACTCAATCCTATTTGTCTCAGATTATTCATCTGTGAAATGAACTGGGGAAGGATATAGCAAACCTTTCCAGTATTTTTGCTAATAAAACTCCAAAATGGAGTCATGAAGAGTTAGACATAACTGAAAATGATTGAACAACAATCATAATATTTGGCCTTTGAGTAGTTATGATGAGGTATGGCTTCTGGGAGCCCCCTCTAGCTCTCCTTGAGTCCTTGAGGTACAGGCTCTGGGGACCCTCCTTGGAATCTGATTAAATTGTCCTATTTGGTGAGGCATTTGCATGAGGCAATAAGCCTCACTTTGTGGCTGGGCCCAAATCTCTGTTACTAGACTTCCCATCCTTGAGCCTATCAAAATATTAATCCAGCCTTGAACTGGCCTAGCCCACCATTGTCTATAGTCTCCAGGTGGCCTCCCACCTTTAATCACTCATTGACCTCATTAACTCCTCCTGAAGACCTTCCCCAAACTCCTCCTCTAGACCACCCCTAGATTCCTCCCACAACTTTCTGTATATAAGACCCCATCTTGTCTCCATGTTTGTGAGAGGGCCATAGAATAGTGAGAACACCATAGAACAGGCTTACTCTGTTTCCAATACAAGTGAACTTTTAATAAATTTTGCTTTACTTTGGATGAGAGAAAACTTGAGTTGAATTCATTAGGCAGGACCTCACATATCATTTTGGGGTCTCCAGAGCAACCTTAACCTTCTTTATGGGTAACCTCTTTTGGGGTCTCCAGAGCAACCCTAACCCTCTTTATGGGTAACCTCATCAGTTAGACATATGAAAAAGTAGAAAGTACTCTGAAACCAGGTGTAACACTAACAGATCACAAAACTTGAAGCAGGCTGGGAAAAGAAGAAAAAGAAAGTGTAACAATCTAATTATAATTATGGAACACAAGAGGGGAATATGCCTCATTTCTTATGTGAATCATGATAAAAGAGGAAAAAGGATTAAATTCTATTTTTAAAAAAATCTGAGTTTGAATAGGTAGAGAAAAATACCTATTAAATAAGAATAAAATAAACTTGATTCCTGGAAAAGTTGAAAGGGATAGAGTTAATAGGGTACAGGCTCTGAAAACCCCTTGAACTCTCCTTGAATCTTCCCACTTGATGAGGCATTTGCCTGAGGCCATAAACCTTTCATTATCTAAACCCAAATCTGTCACTCTTTACCTAGCCTAGCCCTCCATTGTCCAGCTACCTCCCACCCTTGATCCTGTCAAAATATCTATAACCAAATCTGTTACCCTTAAACTAGCCTAGACATTGTTTGTCATCTCCAGGTAGCCTTCAGCTATTTCCCACCCTTAATCACATTCCTGGAATCTGACCTCAGTTCCAAAAATATCCTCCTTAAGACCATCCCCAAACTCTTCTTCTAGACTACCCCTAGATTCCTCCCACAGTCTTTCTGTATTTAAGATCCATCTTGCCTCCATGAAGGGTCTGAGATTAAATTAAACTCAGACTCAATCTGTGCCAGAGTGTTTTGGCCTGCTTGTCTAGATAAGGGTCACAAATACGTAGGCTGCTTAACAAGTCTACCCATTATGACTGATCTTTAATAAACTTTTACTTTGACTGAGAGAAGGTTTGAGTCTAATTCATTCAACAAAACCTGGCATGTTAGTATTTTGGAGTCTTGAGCTCTCCTAAACTCCAAACCTCAACATTTCCATAACCGGGAAACACTGCAAAATTTAAGCCTTCTCTCAGTTGAAGCAAAACAAAGTTTAATAAAGATTCGTCCTAATTGGTAGACTCTTAAGGAGCCTACATTAGACTTGGAAACAGAAGACATGAATTCAAATCGTGGTTCAAATGTTTCCAGAATTATTATGAGGATTGAATGAGATATATTTATAAACTACTTTTCACAGATCCCAGAACATATTAGATACCTAAAAACAACAATAACAATTTGTTTCCTATTACCAACAATGTCTAGCAAGAAGAGCTAGAAACAGAAATTCCATTAAAAATAACTGTAGAAAATATAAAATATTGGGGAGTTTACCTGCCAAGACAAACACAGGAACTGTATGAATACTATTACAAAAACCATGTAAACAATTGTAGAAATATTAAATCTTCATGGCTAGGCTGAAAGAATATAATAAAAATTATAATTCTACTTAAATTAATTTACTTATTCAATGTCATGCCTATCTAACTACCAAAAAAAAAAAAAGATTTGTGGAGCTAGAAAAAACTAATAAAATTAATCTGAAAGAATAAAATGTCAAGAATATCAAGGGAATCAATGAAAAAAGAAAATGTTAAGGAAGGTGAAATAGCACTACCAGATCTCAAACTATGGTAATCATGAAAACAATATGGTACTGATTAAAAAATAGAATGGTCAATCAGTGAAATAGATTAGGTCCACAATACACAACAATAAATTACCATAGTAAGCTAGTGATTGATAAACCTGAAGAACAAAACTTTTGGGGTAAGAACTTTATATTTGACAGAAATTTCTGGAAAATCTGGAAAGCAGTTTGGCAAAACCTAGGTATAGATCAATTTCTCATACAAAGATAAGATCAAAATGAAAGGATTTAGACATAACGAATATCATAAACAAATTTAGGTGAACATGGAAAATTTTACCTGTCAGATATATGGATAAGGGAAGAATTTATGTCCAAACAAGAGACAGAGAGGATCATTGGAAGTAAAAAGGACAGTTTTGATTAAATTAAATTGGAACAATTTCATAGAAAGTTTTCCTGATAGAGGCCTCATTTCTCATATATAGAAAACTGAACAAATTTGTAAGAATACAAGTCATTCCCCAATTAATAGTCAAAGGGGATGAAAGCCAATTTTCAGAGAAGTCAAAGCCATCTAGTCATAAAAAAATGTTCTAAGTCACTATTGATTAGAGAAATGTACATTAAAACAACTTTGAAGTACGACCTATCAGATTAGACAATTTGGGGGAAGAGAAAAATGACAAATGTTGGAGGGAATGTTTAAAAATTTGGCTACTAATTCATTGTTGGTGGTGTTATGAACTGATACAATCATTCTGGAAAGTAATTTGGAATTATGCCCAAAGGGCTATAAAAATGTTCATATCCTTTCACCCAGTAATATTAGGTTTCTGTCCCCAAGAAATAAAAGGAAAAGGACCAATGTGCAAGTGTGTGTGTGTGTGTGTGTGTGTGTGTGTGTGTGTGTGTGTGTGTATTAGCTCCTTTTGTGGTAGCAAAGAATTAAAAATTGAAGGGATAAATGATGAGGGATGGCTCCCAATAGGTTCAGCAGGGACTCTGATCTTACCTTAAGACCAGAACCTGCGATTCAGTTTGGAAAGAATTCAGCTCAGCCTTCCTTGGAGTCAAAATTGAAAAAGTTTATTTTGTGCTTTACAGCAGGCAAGGATCTTTTAGGGGACCTGCAAGTGAAAGGGGTACAGGCTTTTACTTTTAAAGGGTAGGGCTGCCATTGTCAAGGCTGACCGGATGGATGTAAGGGACCTCAGTGCATAGACAAAAGTTAGGGCTGACTGAGAGGAAATTATGACTTCAGTGCATAGATAAAAGTTAGGGCTGACTGAGAGGAAATTGTGACTTCAGTGCATAGATAAAAGTCTGAGGAGTTTAACTTGGGCATGAGATTTGGGCCATACAGGAGGAGACGTGAGGAGATTAAGCAAGAACAAAGGAGTCACAAGTTGTTGCTTAGGCAGAGTGAGGATAGGGGGAAGGGGCAGAGTTTGAGGCTGGGAAAGGGAAACGTTATTTTACAGACTGGTTTTACAAATTGATGTTACAAAGTTTTACAGACTGATGTTACAAATATAGATACTAAGCACCCCATCATTACTGATGTTACAAATTGGTATTACAAATTGAGTTTACAAATAGATTTTACAAACATAGATCCCAAGCACCCTATCCTGCTCATCAATTGGGGAATGACTGAACAAGACATGGTATATGATTATGATGGAATACTATTGTGTTATAAAAAATGATAAACAGAAAAACCTTGGAAGACATACATGAAATGAGCAGAACCAATAAGACATTGTAAACAGTAACAGCATTATTATGTAATAATCAATTGTCAACGGCTTAACTATTCTGTCAATACAATTCTGAAAGACTTGTTAAAAATGCTATCTTCCTCCAGAAAAAGAATAGATGGAGTCTGAGTCTAGATTGAAGCATGCTTTTTTCATTTTTGTTTTCAATATGGATAACATGGAAATCCTTCTCAAAGGGTAGAAGAGAGATTGAAGAAAGGGAAAGAATTCAGAATTGAAAATTTAAAAATAATGCATGCTATATATATATATATATTTAAAGCAATCAGGGTTAAGTAACTTGCTAAAGGTTACATGGCCAGTTATTTCTGGGTGGGTGCTAAGTGTCTGAGCCTGGGATTCAATCTCCAGGTCATCCCAACACTGGAGCCAGTGCTCTTACTCGCTGTGCTACCTGGCCTCCCCATGAATGCTAATTAAAAAAAAAAAAAAAGCAATCATATACTTGTTTGCTTTCTTCCTTATTGGTTATGTGACACTAGCCAAATCACTTGACCTCTCTCAGCCTCAGTTGTGGTTTTGTTTTGGTTTGTTGCCTGTAAAATAGGGATAATTATAGCACCTACTTGAAAAGGTTGTTTTGAGGACCAAATGAGCTAGCACATGTAGTTTTACAAATATTAATGTGCTATATTAATGCTAACTATTGTTTTTAAGACCAAGTTAACTTATAACCAGTAGAACCAATGTTATTTTTTCCTAAGACTCTCCAAGCAGACAGTTTGGAAGTTAGATCTATCTTACTATTAAATAACTGGTGACCTAGAAACAATAGACTTTCCTGCCAATGAGTAATTCCCAGAGCTATTCATTCCCTTTATGGGCTTTTGGAAATCTGTGAAACTAGTATATATTAGTCTCAGCTTGCCTGAATAAATAGGTCACATCATACAAACTTATAGTGAATTTGAGTTAAAATGAAGGCAGTTTAGCCCCAAGGATAGAAATATACCAAAGTTCTTGGTTATTTTTCTCATCAGACACTCCTTTGTAGTTATGGAAGCTACTATGCCACACTGTACATTATGAACCCTACTAAAGGTGGTAGTGAGGTGGGGAAAAAGGTAGGAAAATAGATGATTAAGGATTTTTTTTAATCTCTTGAAAATAGAAAGCATATTATTGAAGCTCATATACATTGTAGATCCAAATTCAAGATGGAGGTATCAAAAGAGAGGGTTGTGTGACATGGTGCAACATCTTTTGGAAAAGCTACCTGATCAAGAAGGCATTTCCCCTCCTTGCCCTAAGGAAAACAGGGACAACCAAGAAACCAGATTTAACTAAACTTCCATGAAGTGGAAGAGTTCAAGTATCTGGTTCTTCCTAACATGAGGCCAATGTTCAGATGAATGTGCAAAGTATGTACCTGTAACCTGAGGAATCATTTCTTGTAGAGAGGAAAGAAGGGATTTAATTACAGAGAATAGAGTATCTTTGTTCTAATGCCTTTAAAACTATCACTTTCTGAGCAGCTGCCTTATACATAATAATAGCTTAGTTTCCTTGACATATTCCCTCCTCCCTGTACTTAAAAAAAAAAAGGGAGCTGGTTTCTCAGTTGACATATTCATTAAGCGAATTTCTTTCATTCAGAACCCTTGTACCTCTGCTGGTTTGGGGCTTCTTATTACATCCCACCCAATTACATCTCCACACCACATTTCTTGCACCCTTAAGACATTTTGTTCATCTTTGTCAGCTGTGTTGTTTAAGAATTCCCAGTGTTTCGATGGCAGCTGTTCTATCTCCTCAGAGGAAAAACCAGGCTCCCCCAAGTCTGTTGTGAGATGCCATCCTAAGTCCCATCCTGAATGATCTGGGTAACTCTTGGTAAAAGAGAAGGCTAATAGGTACACAAAGACAGCAGGGAAGGAAGGGGATGATACTTGCCTTGTTCAAAGACAATATAGGTGAACTATGACTGAGTGGGAATTTATAGGTTCTCAAATCTAAAACACATGGTGAGCAGTAGAGTCGGAGGAGGATAGGGAAAGATATAGACAGAAATGATCAATAAGCTTACAGTGAGGGAAAGTTTGGTTTGTTCCCTCTCCCTTTTTCTGTCCTTTTCTCTCTCTGTCCTCCTCTCTCTTCTTTATTCCTTTTTCCTTGTCTTTTACCCTCCCTTTTCTGCTACATTTTCCCTATTTTCCTCTCCTGTCTTCTCTTTCTTTCCTCTTCCTCGCTGCATTCTATTATATTCCCTCTTTATCTGTCTTCACCCTCAATCTTTCTCACTGAGTCTCCCCTCCCTCTGCCCCACCTTCTCCCCTTTCTCCTTCCCCTGTCTCCTCTTCCTTTTTTCACCTTTTCCTCCCTCTCTGTTCCATCTGCTTTTTCCAGCCTTTCCTTCTCTCCTTCCCACTTTCTCCTCTCCTATCCCCACTCTTCTTTTCCCTGCTTTTATCTTCTCTCCCCTTTCCCTCTGCCTCCTTATCTTCTCCTCTTTCTTTACATTTCCCTTTCCAATTTTTCTCTCTCCTCTCCCTTTCTTCTCACTCTACATTTTCCCTTTTGTCTTCTCTTATTCTTTTTTCACTTTCTCTTTCAATCTTCAGAGCTTAGAAAATTTTACAACCATGCAATCTCAGAGACAAACATAACAGTGAAGAGGGTCAGGGAACCATAAAAATGAAGGTCATCATAAAATGATGAGGTTTAGACTAAAGGTGCTCCAGACTCCAAAATACCAGCACACCAGGTCCTGCAAAAAAAATTGACTCAAGTCTTCTCTCAGCCAAAGAAAAGCAAAATTTATTAAAAGTTCACCATATTGGGTAGACTTTTAAGGAGCTTCAGTATCATTAGGCTGGCCCAGTGGGCCAGAATCATCTGACACAGAGAAAGTCTGTGCTAGAAAATCCTATGGCATTCTCACACCACATGGAGGCAAGATGGGGTCTTATATACAGAAAGGTTGTGGGAGAAATCTAGGGGTGGTCTAGAGGAGGAGTTTGGGGAGGGTCTTCAGAAGCAGCCAATGAGGTCAGATTCCAGTAATGAGTGATTAAGGGTGGAAAGTTGCAGGAGGCTACCTAGAGATGGCATACAATAGTGGGCTAGGCCAGTTCAAGGGCATAAAAGGTTTGGCTGTAGATATTTTGGAAGGATCAAGGGTGGGAAGTTGCTGGACAAAAGAGGGCTAAAGATTTGGGCAGAGCCACAATGAAAGGCCCATGACCTTAGGCCAATGGTTCCCATGGGAAGATTCAATGAGAGCTCAAGGTGGTTCCCAGAGCCTGTACCTCATCAACAGTAGGTCTGAAGAGAATTCATAAAATGAATAATTAGGGAAGGGGTGCTTTTGATATGGTTTGGGGTACTAGGAACCCTAACATGTAAGGGTACAGAGGGATCCAAAAAGGCATCCCCAAAAGAAAACTCCTAGGAATATTATAGCCAGGTTCCAGAATTCCCAAATCAAGGAGAGAATATTATGAGCAGCCAGGAAGAAACAATTTGAATATTGTGGAAACAAAATCAGGATAACACAGGATCTGGCAGCTTCTACAATGAGGGATTGAAGGGCTTGGAATAGGATATTCCAGAGAGCAGAGGAGCTGAGATTAAAACCAAGGATCACCTACCCAGCAAAACTGGAATAGAGGACTTTAAAGCATTCTTAATGAACAACCAGAGTTGAATAGAAATTTTGACATTCAGATACAAGAAGCAAGAGAAGCTTGAGAATGTAAACAGGGAAAAGAAATCATAAGCCACTTATCAAAGTTAAACTCTTAACATTCCTACACGGAAAAATGATAATTGTAAGTGATGAAACTTTTCTCAGTATGAAAATAGTTGAAGGGAATAGAAATACATACATTCATATATATATATATATATATGTCTATATCGGAGGGTATACGGGTATATGAATACATATGTGAATGTGTGTATATATGTTCATAGGTATACATAGATAGAGGTTACAGGACCAACTTAATAGGAAGTGATGATACTTAAAAGGTGAAATAAAGAGGTGAGAGAGGAATATAATGAGAGGAGATGGAGAGAGACAGAA
The DNA here is from genome assembly GCF_028583685.1 of Petaurus breviceps papuanus. NCBI lineage: Eukaryota > Metazoa > Chordata > Mammalia > Diprotodontia > Petauridae > Petaurus > Petaurus breviceps. The sequence goes on along the minus strand of NW_027187308.1, from coordinate 1,757,267 downwards.
TGGGGTAAACTATCTCATATAGAAGAGGCAAGGGAAAATGGTTACAATGGAGGGGAAGAATAGGAATGCAAAAGGGAATGGGTCAACCTTATTCTCATTGAATTTGGCTAAGGGAGGAAATGACATACACACTAAATAGGGTATCTCACCCTACAGGAGAATAGAGGGGAAGGGGATGAGAGGGGGAATGATGGAAGGGAGGGTAGGCTGGGGGACAGGGAAGTTGGAAGCACTCACTTTTGAAAAGGGATGGGATCAAATTACAGAATAGAACAAGTCTGTGGTGGGATAGGAGGGAGGGAAATATAGTCAGTCTTTTACAATATATCTTCTATGTTAATGTTTTGCATTAGCCACACATGTAAAACCTATACTGAACTGCATATCTTCCCAGTAAGGGTGGGTGACAAGGGAGGAAGGAAATGAATATGGAATTCAAATTTTTAAAATCAAATGTTTAAAATTATGTGTATATATACATATATATATATATACACATACACACACAACACACACATATATGTATATGTATACTATTATTAATACTATTTTACATGTAATTGGGAAAGAAGATAAACAGACCCTGGGGCATAGAGGTCCACAATTCCCTACTGGAAAAGTCCAAGGGGCTGGGGGAGAAGATATGGGAGAGAACAGATTGGAGCAGGGGATACTCTGTGGGACTGCTATTTTGGGGCTGTGGGTAGGAGAAAAAAGGGAAGAAAATTTGTAACTCAAAATCTGGTGGAAATGAATGATGTAAATCAGAAGTTAATAAAGCATTTGAAAAATGGAAAAAAAAAAATCTATACCCAAACCTTTTACCCTGAAACTAGCCTAGTCCTTCATAGTCTCATCTCCAGGTAGCCTTCAGCTATTTCCCACCCTTAATCCCATTCCTGGATTCTGACCTCAGTTCCTCAAGATCCTCCTTCTCAAGATCCTCCCCAAACTCCTCCTCTAGACCACCCCTAGATCCCTCCCAGGCTTTCTGTATATAAGATCCATCTTGACACCATGAAGGGGCTGAGATTCAATCAGACCAATTTATCAACACAAGCATCAAAAGTACTTAGACTCCTATTATAGCAAACCTTTAATAAACTTTTTTTGTTTTACTTTGACTGAGAGAAGCTTGAGTCAAATTCATTTATCAGGACGGGGCATGGTCGGATTTGGGGGGGGTCTTGAGCAACCTGAAACCCCAAACATCAATAATTTTGAAGTCTTTCAAAGTTGTCACCATTTTATAAAATTGTTTTCCTGGTTCTTCTTAGTTTACTTTGAATCAGTTCATAATAGGTCCTCCCAGTTTCCTCTGAAATATTCATTTCAGCAGTTCTTCTGGCATACTAATGTTCCACTATACTCATATACCTCAATTTGTTTAACCTGGTCATTTCATTCATCACAGCTTAATCCACGAGGTAAAAATGTGCTGAGCACAAGGGCAGGGCATTGAGCTGCCACAAACAGGGACAGCCTAGAGTCACACATACCACATTTTGCTTGATTGCCCTTCCCTTGGAGAGGAGATTAGTGGAGTTCAATAAAGAAAACAAGAGGAATATGCCCTGGCTCTCCAAATGACTGTCTTCGTGCTGAGGCCACATTCACAAACCTCACCTGGTTTCTTCCCTTGTTCTAATCTCATTTTTTTAAACTCAAATTATATAAACCATTTTTTTTTTCTTAACCTGCACTAGTTACATTGGCTCTCAGGGAAGTACACTGTTTATTACAACTCTGGTTAGTAAGAGTCATGTAATCAGACTATAACACTATTCCCCCTGTCAGCTGTTCCTCACAATCTGGGAATATGTGGGAACTTCTCCTGTTCACAGTCCCATCTCTGAACTGTCTGTGTTTCTTTTTCCCATTCTACTGACAATAGTAGGAGAGATGTGACAAATACAAAAATAAATATAATTCAAGACAGAATATGGGGGTTATAGGAAATGTCCAAACAAAGTGTTATAAGGTGTCCCTCCTCTGAGGGAAAGGTCAAATCTAATAGGTATATTCTGGAAACATAAGAGATGAATCCTAAAGAGGATTAGGATTTTGACAACCAAAAAGAGAAAATGAAGATAATTATTGTAAGAGGATGTAGCATGAATAAAGGTAAAAAAAAGACCAGCCAGAATTTAGATATGTAGTGTAATGTGTGACAATAGTTTACGATAAGCTGAGTCCAGATTGTGGTGGGCCTTAAGGACTAGACTAAAGATTTTATTTAATGCAGCTATTGCCAATGGTATGGTCAGCTGAGGAGACTACATGGGGAAGAGAGGAAGGAAACATGCGCTAGGACAGTGCTATCAGAATCTTCTAACTTTCTTCATCTTTGGGCAAAGCTCCATTTATCTCACCCTAGTTAAGGTTCTGGAGGAATAACCGAAAAATAATCATGGTATTTAAGACCATTTAGTAGAGGTGGCTTGGAAACCAGTATTCTTAGTCAACAGGTGTGGTCTTCTAAGTCTGTTCTTACATGATTTCCTGGCAGCTATCAAGATTACTCATAATCTGCACCTGTAAGTACCAAGAGGACACCTAGCATGAGGGGTGGGGGATTTTGGTAAATTGTCTTTTTCTGTTTCTAAGTTTTATTTTACCTTGTTGCTTTATCCACCCAGCGACCTAGCCATCCTTTGGAGAACATGCTCATTATTAATGTTGAGACTTGAAAAACCTGTTGCTGAGCACACAGAACACACACAAGGTTTCTAATCAACTTCTAACCCCACCCTTACTCCTCTCCCTACCCCCATCCTCTTCCAACCTGTTTCCAAAACACACACAAACTCTCCTAGAAATTCTGGAGAAGCATGCTTTCTACCTTGCTATAGTTCAAATACAGGAAGATAACAGAAAATCCTTTCCCACACACTGTCACCTATGAGAAAAAAGGTCCCCCAAATGGCTTACCCAAGTACCAGAAGGTTAATTCTGTCGGAAATCCTCCAGCTAAAGATTCAATCTCTGCAGATAAGAAGGAAGAATCAGTAGAGCAGATGGATTGATGCTTTAAAATCCATGACACCAGCCACAGTATTTTTAAAATCTTCCCTCTGCTCCTGAATAATTTTCTATCTCTGTTAACCTGCTCTCTCAGTTCAGGGACCTTTCCATGACATTGCAAAGAGGTATGAGCCCAGAACAAGGTTTCTGTCAGGCTAAACCATGACAAGGACACTAAAAATATAGAATTTCTATTTTATGAGCACAGATCCTTAATTTTGTTTTTCATCCAGACCCACAGCTCAGTAGAGTGCAGATAGAGATAACCCACAGTTTAGGTACTTGTGATTTCCAATCCAAACTAGATCAGTTGTAGCAGGATTTATCTTTAGAGCCTCTGAATAAAAATGATCAGTATATTTTTCCTACTTAAAAAAAAAATTCTGGTGATCCCATCCTTAAAAAAAAGGTATCTAGCTTCTGACAAGTGTTCTGAATTCCACTTGATAACAGCTTCAGGCAAATTCATCTGTCATATACACTGAAAGACATTTTCAGGTCTTGTCTTCAATGAAATATGACACCAGGGTGGTGGCACCATGTCAAGTCCTTGGGTTTTTTCTCACCTTTAAGTCCCCACAATTGGACAGGTGCTCCCAATTCAGCAGGTGATCCAATTAGCAAGAGACCTGACTGCCTTTCCTTGTTGTGGGTGGTTCACTACACAAGCCATTCAATTAACTCATTCCTAAACAAACAGGATAATTATAACTAACTCCGGTAAAGGATTTAGGCAGCACCTTTTATCTAAGAGTTGTTTCCCCTAGGAGCTTTTCAGACAGTGTGAGAGCATGTAGTTACATATCATCCTGTCTGTCTGTCTTTCACTCCTAAATCTGGGTTTGATTATAGCTCATTATAAAATACAGTTAAAATCACTTAATCCCATCTTAAATCCATTGAAGTCAAATGACCCTTTTGACCAGATTCATATACAAAGAGCTCTCCTAATTAGAAACAAAAGTTCCATTAACCCTGGGGTATTAATGGATCTAGCAGATCACTGTGGTCATTAGAGACACTGTCAAGGTTTTCCCACAGCCTGTACTCATCTCCCTGTACAGCCCAATACTATCCAGACAAAGGGGAAATTATGTTTTGTTGTATTTTTTTCTTGGGGGTGGGGTGGGGTAGGGTTGCAGGGAAAAGGAAAGTCATGCTAATCACTTTCATTCTAATCCTTCTAAGTTCCCTAAAACTTTTTAAGTAATGGATGAACACATCAGAACCAACAGAAAATGACTTGGAAATTACTATAAGATCCAAAGTAGCCAAATGATCCCTGAAAGCCAAGCAAAGTGCCTTCTCACCTATCTATATGTAATGAGCAAAGAGGTTAGAATGATTGTATGTTTAAAATGAAAAACTAGTGAGCAAGCGCTCCTGAAAATGTGGGTATGAGTGCAAGGAGAGGCTGAGAGGGAACAGGAAATGCACAACTTATTATATACTAAGTGACTACACATTTACTAAGAGTCTGTTCTATTGCAGGCACTGTGTTAAACTTTTGGTAAATATTATCTCCTTGATCCTCAGAACAACCCTGGGGCTATTAGGTGCTAATATTATCCCCATTTTTTAGATAAGGAAACTGAGACAAATAGAGGTTAAGTGGTTTGCCCAGGTTCATACAACTGGTAAATGATTGAGGTCAAATTTGAACTCGGATCTTCCCTAATTCCAGGCTGTGTTTGTATTTTATTGCTTTATGAAATAGAGAAACTCAGTTACTCCTGAAATTAACTGTGATGTCTTTGCACACAGAAGAGAAACTTTTCAGTTCTGCTTACTGATTTAGAAAACTGAAGAGTTCACAAAACAATCTTTTCTTTTGTCTTTTGGAGGGCAATTGGGGTTAAGTAACTTGACAAAGATTACAAGGCTACTGTTTTTGTGTTAAGTGTCTGAGGCCAGAAGCTAACTCAGGTCCTCCTGACTCTGCCCGATGCTTTACTCACTGCCCTACCTAGCCACCCCCACAAAACATTCTTTCAAGGATATTTTTTGAGCAACCAAAAAATTGGACAATACAGGAGCAAATACCAATTGAGGTTAGCTATTTTTGTTGTTCTTCCTTTTTATGACAAATTCATAACCCACTAGGACCAGAAAACAGATTGAGTTTAAGTGGTTTTCTATCAGAATGCAAATTTTTTCACTGTTCGTGACTACTTTTGTAAATATATCATATTTGAGGTCCTTTGTGACATGGGTTGGAGTGAATAAATATCTGCAGCATTGATACTTCGTCATCATTGATGATGATGAAGTTTTTAGCATTTGGACTGAGATTTTGTTGATTCTCTCTCTGTCTCTGTCTCTCTCTGTCTCTCTGTCTCTCTGTCTCTCTGTCTCTGTCTCTCTCTCTCTCTCTCTCTCTCTCTCTCTCTCT
>NW_027187308.1:1738074-1751751 GCF_028583685.1 Petaurus breviceps papuanus | reverse complement strand
TCTCTCTCTCTCTCTCTCTGTCTCTCTCTCTCTCTCTCTCTCTCTCTTTCTCTCTCTCTCTCTCCACCCCTAGATCTGTGGCCTTCTGCTAATTTGCATAACTAGATTACAAAACAGGACACAGGATCAATTCCTTTTGGCCTCAATAAAGCCCCATTCATCTGATATAAAGAAAGGATTTTAAATCCAAACTCTAACTCCCCAAACCAAGAAGTTCTAATCTCTGTCTATTTATCTCCAATAGATCCTATAGAGAGAAAGTGAAGGAATTCTTTCATTACTCATTATCTTTCTGATGTTTCAGTACAAGGCAGAGAAACTGCCAGACTAGACCAGGCCTGTCCTTCCCATCAGATTTGTGGCAAGGTAACAAAAGACTCCTTCCCTATGATTTTCCGTGATTATGCTGTTCTTAATGGACACTATCAATAACACTGATCATAGTAATGTTCACTTCCAAGAGTACCTAATCACCACACTGAGATACCTCACACAGATACTCCAAAGCAAACTGCCATGCTTTCAAGTGACTTCTTTGTACATTTTAGCCTCAGTGATCACACATTAATATCAGAAATTAGTATAGTAACAGCTACATGGGTGAGAAAAGGAAAAGGAAGAGGAGAGGTAAAGGCAAAGATAATTTGCAATGAATACACAGACGTTACAGAACAAATGAAAGTGGTTTTTTTTTTTCTGGGAATAGTGTTTTGACTACTTTTAAAATACATGATTGTGGTACAATGAGATGGACCTGTTTAGACATCTGCTTTTAATTCCTTACCTTTACCTTCATCCCTTGACATTCTTCTATCTTGAAGATGGATGCCTAACCATTCTCTGTATGTGTGTCATGGATCCCTTTGGGCAGTGTGATCAACTACTAAAGCCCTTTCCAGAAGAATGTTTTTAAATACATGATAAAATACATAGCATTACAAAGGAAACCAAAGCTTAATGAAAATTAAGATACATTTTTTCCCCATCCACATTCATAGAATCCATGAAATTTCTCCATGAAGTACTTTGGAGTTACAGACCTCAGGGTAAAAACCTCTAGAAGGTTTTAATATAAAACCATATAAGCTGAATATGCTAAAAGTATATCTCTTTGAGATTTCAACGTTACATGGTGGTTCTACCACTGAAAGGATCTCTCCTAAAAACCGTTGCTAATTGTTAAAAAGAAGGAAGGCTAAGTGATGACTTTGTATGGAAATAAAGAAAATAGAAAGCAGTAAACCTAGAATTTCTTCCCTATAGCTTTAGCTTATGTTCTCCCTGTGAGTTTCATTGAAATCAAGTAGTTAGGCATGGAGTAGCATAGGAAGATTGTTTCCCTCCAACCTCATTCCTCTCAACTTCCTTGGAATCAGGGATTTAAGCAGAGGCTTACCTTCCAAACTGCAAAGAAAATATTAATATGAAGTTTTTCTCATGCTGGAAAAAGCATTTTGTTAAATTGATCAAATTTACTAACAGGTTATGCTGCACCACCCTATTGGGGCTATATAAATGAAACATCACATTCATGCATGGTTGTGGGAGGAAGAAATCAGAGTCATATACTGGACCAATCAGGAATTTGTCCCCGGGCATGGAAACTTAGAGGGTACAAATCATATTTGTATTCCTTTAGCAAGCAGAAAAAAAAAAATGGACTTAGGATCTAGTTAGCAAGAATAATTAACTAAAATAGGAAACTACCAGTTAGCTATCCCAAATTCCCTTGGACGAACTCAATATCAGTTACTTTTGCCCATCCCCAACCATGTCTCCTCTCTCTCCCATTCCCATTTCATTGCCTTATAGGACAGAATCCCAGCATTTCTGCTTCAACATAATTGGGTGGTGGCTTAGAGTTTCTCCTTGTATGATAGGCCATTAAAGTCAGAATTCTCTCCACCCCTCTTTCCCTACTCAACTTTCAAATCAAATTATCTTACAAAATTGATTTGAGGAATTCATATGTCCAAGGCACCAGAATTTCTAGCTACTTATCTGGCAGGAATCTTGTCCCTTCCCATTCTCTAATGGCAAAATGCCCATTCCAATATGATAGTAAACAAACTTCATATTGGTTCCCTCCACCCCACTCTCACAATGGAGCTTTTCAGAGGAGGTAAATTATAATGTATGGAATTTAAATATGTATATATACATATGCATATATATACAAATATATGTGTGTATATGTATGCATGCTTGTGTGTGTATGCATTTATCCATATATAAATACATATATACATATGCGTGTGTGTGTATCAGTTCCAGGATTTTCTAGACCATGATTTCATCAAGAAGCTAGGCTTTATATTACTTTTATCACTATTGACACAAAAAGACAGAAATGGAGCTAAGGTAGGAGGCAATACAAAAATTTTTCCCCTATGTCCAACTACCTCCACATATATACTCCACTCCAGGGTATCTATAATTTTACTTAATATTAGCCTCAGGTTTGCTTGGACTTTTGCGTAACATTTGCTATGCTGGTTATACATGTTTTTACTTTTAGCTTCTGACCACTGAAAAAACAGAGGTCAGGTCAAATTCTTATTATCCATTATGTGTTGAGGCTTCCTGCCTATTAAACTTTCCTGTGACAGTTTTGGCAAGGTTGTGAGATCTATGAATGTTAAGGAAACTGAACCTCAGAGTATTAGGCAGAACACTAAATAATTTGCTGGTTTGAATGCTATCCCTTCTATATGTTGCTAAACACAGGCTTTCTATTAAACTTTAATGCCTCTTTTATCCTATGTAGCTCAATAATAGCAGAAACTTATCTTTGCCCTTTTCTAAAAGAAATTGTTAAAGGACTCACAAATTCTTTGATTAAATTAATCTGTGGGGAAGCTGCAATCACTTGTCTATTGCCTCACCTGTAGGCAAAATTACAGTTAATAAAAAATTTTACTTTGGTAAACTACAGTGCCTTAATTTTGTTTCCATCTACCAAATTAGTTTATTAATCCCCTAATAAAAATTTAGAAAAGTCATGAAAGAAAAAGCAAATCAGAAAAAAACAAAAGCAATACACACTGTAAAACACAAATGGTCTCTATATTTTTCTGACGTTTTAGAAAAGGGCAGGTCATTTTTGTTTATTGAAACTCTATGATGAATAGATCAAAGATGGCCATATTTGGATAAGCCCACTAATTGGTTATCTCATACAGTTTCTTCAAGCTAATCTCCTAGGTCAGTTTCTCACTCATAGGCTTTCAGTCCAGCTAGGCCTTTGGCACAAGAATAGTAGACTTCTAAGAAACAAAAAAGCCAACGTGGAGGTGTTAAAATCTTAAAGAAAATATCTGAGCAAGAATATATTTCAAAACAAGGTAAGAGGATTTGTTTCTTAATCAGATAAACAAAACTCTATCTGGGAATAGAGTCTGTAAAAGGAGGATTAGTATGACAGGGGACCAAAATCCATACATGAAGAAGAACCAAGATGAGGGAGAAGCAACAAGGCCAAATAAAAAGTCATTAGTGAAAGACAGCATGATAAAGGGAAAAGAGCTCTTGATTTAGGCAGATAGTTGGCCTGGTAGATAGAGTGGTGGATTTAGAATCAGAAAGATCTGAATTCAAATCCTGTTCCAGACACTTACTAGCTTGTGATGTTGGGCAAGACGATTACTCTCTCAAAGCCTCCATTTCTGCATCTGTATTACAGGCAAAATAGCAGCAACTACTTAAAGGATAATGGTGAGAAACACAGAAGATAATAATACCTATGATGCACTCTGCAAACCTAAAAATCTATATAAATGCTAGCTATTATTGTTGCTTTTTGTTATTGTTGTTCTTGTCAGTCTGAGGACATTGTTTCATATCTTATCCTTTAACCCTGGGAAAACTACTTAACTTCTCTGGGACACAGTTTCCTCAACTACAAATAAGGAAATTGGAAGAGATGGTTTTAAAAATGATGACACTATGAGTCATATCTCCTCAACTTAGTTTTGTTGTGTGCCCTCAGGTAGATCTTTTAAACTCTATGAGCCTCTGTGTCCTTAACTATGCTTATACTACCCATCTCATAAAGTTGTTCTGAGGAAAATACTTTAAACTGCAAAGCCCTGTATGAATGTGAATCTATGATTCATAAAGTAGGGGCTAAGGACCTGGGAAGGATCTTTTTCCTACTTGTTTCACTCTTCCTGCCTCCTTAGAAAATAGAATTTTTTAAAAAATGAAACAAAGTGGGATTTTATTATTTGTCCTAGACTCTAAAATTAGATTATAGATAAGATTATATGCTACCAAAAAGTAAGCTTCCTAGGTCAGTCTCAAAACCAAAACAGTCTTGGTGTTAGTCATTATAGTTAGTCTCCAAGATTGGGCTTTTGAAGCTCAGATCTCATAGCTATCCCATAGCTATTACTTACTGTCTTCATGATGTCAAAATCCTGCCTGGTTAGACTTAATATCCCAGAGCTTTCCCCCAAACACTTCTTATATCCCTGCAAGTCAATTGAGTTTCTTGGTCCCATTAACTGGTAGAAGTTCCATCATGGATTGAACCCCGATTATTGTGCATCTTTCATTTTCTTTTTTTTTTTTTAAAGCAATCGGGGTTAAGTAACTTGCTCAAGGTTACACGGCCAGTTATTTCTGGGTGTGGTGCTGAGTATCCGAGCCTGGATTTGATCCAGGTCATCCCGACACTGGAGCCGGTGCTCTTGCTCACTGAGCCACCTGGCCACCCAATTCATCTTTCATTTTCAAAGAGATCCAATGATATCATGGGATGATGTCTTGAGTTGCACATGAATTGAATTTAAGTGAGGTAGAACTGCACAAAGTCTCATTTTCTCCTCCAGAGTCATCAAAGTCCAGTGACAGGACAAAAGTCAAGATGACTGGCAATGGCCTGGGATGCTGTGGATGACCTTAACGTCTTCAATATCTAACCAAGTTCTAAGTGCCCCATCGTGCCTGCTTTATCAGCTTTCGTGTTGGAACAAATTATTCTTATCTGTCCTTTTGCCTGGAAGAAGTCTTCACATGCTTGAGACAGGCATCCCACTAACTCACTAATCAGTTTTAAGGCTGTTGCTCACCCTCAACCTAGCTTGGCCTATCTGCCAAGATGGTTTTACCAGGGTGAGGCTGCTAAGCATACTGTAGGTTCCTGGAGCCCCAGGTGAGACTTGGATGACAGGTGGACACCAAAGGTCAGTGAGTAGTCCTGAAAAGGGTTTGGCAAGCCTTCTCACCAGAGGTGCTAGTTCTTCCTGAAAACCCCATGTATCCCAATTACAAAAGAATTGTAGTACACAATATTTTGATCTTATGTGAAAGTGGAATATGTATATCTGGAAATATCTCAATCCAGTAAATAGAACCAGAATGATCTTAGGATCATAAGATTTTAGAATCTAAAGGGAACTTGGGGATTACCTAGTCGATTTTTTTTTTATTTTACATATGAAGAAAGTAAGGTCCAGCTAGTAGGAAGGATGATTAACAGATATATGGGTAAGTCTTATTTTACTTATTTTATCAACTGATTTATTGTTTGTACTAAGCCTACCTTATGGTGATTGGTACCTGCCAGGGTAACATATTTGAGTTTCCACAGGCATTCATGAATTATATATAACCTTGGTTTTTCAGAAGGAACCCAGACTCAATCAATATATAGCATATCAGTCAATATATTACATAATGATAATTGTAATCAAAGTATAATCTTATTCAAGATGACAAAGAATTCTTCTTTAAAAGAGAACTATAAACTGTTTAGGGTATGCCTTCCTGTTTTTCTTATTATACTCAGTATCCACTCTTCAAAATTTACCAGAGCATACAAATCAATAAGCATTTAAGCACTTCCTGTGTTCAAGACATTCTGCTAAGCACACGTGCACACAGAGATCACCCCACAAGGGCCAAGAAGTTGGGCAGACACTAAGGAGGTGGTCCCTCACAGCAGCATTCGACAATAAGAAACAATTCAATAGGATTTTTTGAAGTAGGAAGAGGGTTCATGGCACCCACATTTGTCCTTCATTGCTCAAACTATCACTCAGTAGAGTGAGTGCAATTCACACTGGACCAACCAAGTTCTAGGTCAAATGAACAAAGTAGCAAAATCATTATTATAAAGTGGTGTCCACTGAAGGCTTGCTGAAGAGTTGTAATTTATTATGGCTACTGCCAAGTGAATGTAAAATTGCATTTGGAAAACAGTAAAGCTACCAGAAACCCAAATGGGCTTAAAAAGAGTTGTTCATGACTGGAAAATGATTCAACAATAAAAACCAAAGCTACCAGAAAGGTCCTGGATTTTCCCCCACAAATCAGACTTAGACAGAAGTATATACTGGTATCAACTAGTAGTCATATAGGATACTAACTCCTGAACTAGCTTGTGTCTAAGTCAGAGAAGCTGGGACACTTTCAGACAATCCCAATTTATCACCTACACAAGTAAACACATACATCTTTCTTTAGGAACTGCTTAGGCTTGAGAACTGACTTTTCAGCATGGCAGTCATCTCTGTGTACTGTCAACATTGTTTCAATGGGTGTAAACACACCTTAAGCCTCTGCTAGGAGAGTCAGCAACTTATTTATTTATTTTTGGCCTATCTGGCTTCGTGCCTTATATTTCCCAGATGCTCATCTGAGGACTTGGTTTGTTACTTGATCATAGCCCTTATTTTTTTTTCAGAGGGCAAGACTGTTTGTCACAAAAACATACTGTTTATGTCTGAAGCACCTGGATGTTGCAAAACTCCTTTGTTGAGTTAATTGCAAAGTTTCAAATTTAATATGACACATAAGGAATAATGGGAGATTTTTTCTGATGCTTATAGAGGGCTATAATTTACATTTTCGTTTGTATCTACACGGTAGACACACTGTTCTTCTTCCCCTCGTTTCATCTGTCTTAGTATCTTTCCTTTTCTTCCTCACTTCCTTCCTTCCTTCCTTCCTTCCTTCCTTCCTTCCTTCCTCTCTCTTTCTCTTTCTCTCTCTCTTTCTTCTTTCTTTCTTTCTTTTTCTTTCTTTCTTTCTTTTTCTTTCTTTCTCTTTCTCTTTTTCTCTTTCTTTTTTCTTCCTCCTTCCTTCTTTCCTTCCTGCTTCCCTTCTTTCCTCCTTTCCTTCCATTCTCCCCCTTCCTCCCTTTATCCCTCCCACCCTCCTTGTTTCACTCCATTCTTCTCTCCTTCTTTCACTCCTTACTTCCCTCCCTTCCTTATGCCTTAATTGCTTATTGTATAAAGAGGTCTGTGTTAGAGCTGGGGACTAGATTTTACTATCATGGAACTTTCAGCTGAATAATCAGATAGGATACAAAAACAGAGAACTAAAATACATAAATCTGATACTTTTTTTCTGGTGAGGGTAGCTGTCCTCTGGGGACTCAAACTAACAGTACAAATGGGGCTTGTCAGAGTAAGTCCAGAGTATACGCTACACATGAAATGTAAAAACTAAAAATTAAAAAAACATCCTATAGGAAAATTTCCAATATTTTTGGATTGGTCCTATTTTAAAGAATATGAAGAAATACAAAGGAAGTAAAGTATATAGGAGTTTTGATCTATTCCCTCCATATACCACATATATGATATCAGAGTTCTGTTGGCTTCCCTAAAGCCTTCAGGACAGTGTATTCTGCATTCAACAGACTCAATAAATATTTTCCTCAATTATCTTATTTTTTCTTGGCACCTCAACCTCCCTCTGAAGCAGGTTTGCCTAAGACAAAGAATGTTGAAGTGAGAGTCAGGAGACCTAGGAGTCTTGGTTCTCTCCTAAAAATAGAATCATTGATCTAGAGCTAAAAGGGATATCAGAAGTCATCTAAACTAACCCCTCATTTTATAAATGATCTTAAGTGACTTGCACAAGGTGATACAAGGAGCAATCAGCAGTAGTGGGGTTTAAACCCATACCATTTAATTCTTTTGTGCTGACCTCCCCAATTATAATTAGTTTGGGCAATTCCCTTCCACTCTTTGGGCCTCAGCTTTTTCATCTATAAAATGAGAGAGTTAGACTAAAAAAAAAAATCTCTATATACCCCTCTAGCTCTCAAATTTAATGTTTTTCTTTTTTTTAGAAATACATATTTTTACCATTTATCTGTAAACCTTTTTTAGCAACTTATTAATAAACTGCCTTATCTTTTCTCTAATAACTAGTGAGAGAAAAGGGAGTCTAAAATCCTATGACATCTCGACCAAGTTCATTCATATGTTTCTGACTTACTCTGATATAGTCTATGTGACAGTCCAATGGCAGGGGCAATAATCCTGTTGTGTTCATAAGAGACTTTATAAAATTCTAATTGGATTAATATGGAAGAGAGCTATTATTCTGACATTATTAACAGAATTTATTTTGGCTCCACAGAAAACAGTTATATAATTTTGATAGTGCAAGTCTGAGTCATTTCCTTCTGTTACCTCAGCCTCCTATATCAAGGCAACAGGGGACTGGTAAACTGGGGCCCAAGTCTCAAAGCATATTCAGTGTGCTCTAGCTGCTGGTATATGCGGTGCTTGGTGAAACTGTTTCTGGGAATGCATGGTGAAACCTAATGGAAGGGACCCACCTCACAATCAGAGTATAGGCAGGATATTCTCTGATTGCTTCCCATCCATTCCTGTGTGGTGAAGAAAATCCTTTTAATTGGCTAATGAAATGGAACTGAGTGAGAATGGACTCATGTGGAGGGGACTGGGAGGGAGGGGGAGAGAGAGAGAGAGAGAGAGAGAGAGAGAGAGAGAGAGAGAGAGAGAGATTTAATATGGTGTTGATGAAGGAAAGAATTACTGTAAGCCTCTGATGGGGAGGTAAATAGTGTCAGTTGTCACTCCCCACCCCGCCCAGATCAACTAGTGCCAAAGAAGACATTGTACATCTATTTGTTTGACTTTTGACATTTGTTCTTTCCTGCTCTCATGTGAATGAGTGCTAAGATGCCATTGACAAGGATGTGGCTTCTGAGTTTAGAAAGATCAGATGAATGACCATTTACCCAGCAATCCCAACCAGGAAGGAACCATTCCTGAGGAGTGACATGATTGACTCATCCCAGCAGCAGATCAACCCAGCACTCAGGACACCATATCCTGAAACCAAGGGAGTGACACCTTCATTCACTATACTACACCAACAAGTCAACCTAGTGGTTGAAATGCTTTGTAGTCACAGCTTTGTTTCAGTCTTATCTCCTTTAGAAACCAAGCTGGTGTGTAGAGAGGAGATGACACCCCTCATTTTAGGGGTGATTGTGCCTTTTTTTTGGCTATAGCTCTTTCTTGCAAGTATTACTTTGTACAGCTAATTGATATTATTTGTTTATAAGTCATATTAAGGACATATAAAAGGTTAAATTATACTGGGGTTCTAATCACTGGTAACCATATTTGAAGTGAATATACTGGGTGTTGATTTGAATGTATAGCACTAGAAGAACCACGCTACTCCTCAGGATACTCTTAGAACATTTAGGGGTATAAGTAGCCGCCCATTCCCCATGTAACTGTCCTGCTAATTCTTGCATAGATTAAGAGAGTAAGTCCAGTGTCTCTCTACATCAGACAGCAATAACTCTGAGCGTCCTCCCTGATCCAGAGGATACTTGAAATCTATAACATGGGGATACTATATTTTGCTCAACAGATTTATCAAATATTTCCCAAATAATCAGCATGTCTGACAAAGGTAGGAATGCACCACAAAGCCAAATATGATGGCTGGTGAAGATTCAGGGACATTCTATTTGATTTCAGAGCTTTATATTTATTCCTCACCATGAAGTGATAACAATTCCACCAGAATGCTCTCTTAAATCAAAAGTAGAGACCCTGACTTTTTTTGCAACCTGATTTTATTCAAAAACCTTTTACCAGTGAACCATCAGATAACAAAATGTGATTTGAGAATAACACTTCGATTATCTGCATCAACTAAGGATTTAACAACCCAGATAATGGATTTTTTCTGAATAATCAATCTCATCAGATTTGAGTAGATGTGTCATAAAGGAATGAGATGGGAGGTTGGTCTTGGAAATAGACTCATGGGAATAGAAGGCTGAAGGTCAAGAAGGAGGGGAAGATCTGGGTGGTGATAAGAGAAAGGAGAGATTTGTGAGACCTGGAGGTAAAGGAGATAGAGAAAAAGGATCTGAGTCTTCCAAATGAGTAGGACTTTGATAATTGATAATTAGCAATATTTGATATGGAGAGTACTTAATACAAAGTTCATAGACTCTGGAGTTTATACACATTATCTCATTTTTATCTTCACAAAATATTATGAGATATATAGTTAAAATATTACTTTTTATATATAATAATATATATATATTTTTTTATAATATTACATAAAATATTATGTGTCCATTTTATAGAAGAAACTAAGGTTAATTCTCTAATCAAGGAGACATATCTTGTTAAGTGTCAGAGCCGAAACTCATATCCAGATCTTCTCCCTCCAAAAGCAGCATGCTTTTCATTTTCCTACATTGTATGTAGGCAAAGAAAAAAAATAGTATCATGAAAGACAAATGAAGGGGGAAAAACTAGTGATTGAGATAATTTTATTTTGGACCAAAAACAGAAGTTACTCTTTGGTGATCATATGTTCACAGGAATACATATACCTAGAGATACATAGATTTCCTTAATACTTCAAAAATATAATCCCATGTAAAGGTATAAAACATCTAACAAAGATGTAAGTCCACACTATATACATATGTAGAAATATTTGTAGTCCCTAAGCATATATATATATATATATATACATATATACACATATATGTATGTGCATGCACCTTCATATGTGTATGTGTGTGTAATTTTCCTCCTTAATGTTCAACAATGCTGAAAAGAGCATGTCTCTTCCCCTTTCTTTCATCAAAACATTTCATCTTAAGCCTTTTTAATATACACCACTCAGCTGCCCAAAGGATATAATGGTAGATTAAGAGATAATTTGAAAAGAGTACAGTTTATCTCACCCCCATCATGGCATCCTCCACTGCAACCTCACCCAATCTTTTTCTCTTGGAGCTCTAGAAGATCTGGTTCCCTGGAAAAAGAAAATGACTGACATGCATTGAGAAATGTATACAACATAGACTATATAGGCAAGACAATGAAAGAATATCTGATAGAGTAAGGGTCGGGTTACTTCTGGAAGAGCTATCTGAGGCATGAGATATAGGAGAAACACTATTGGACTAAAGAAGCCTAAGAGGGGAATACCATCAGGGAATGACTTTCAGTCACATTGTTATTTTTATCATCTTTCTATCAATTGATGTGTTTGTTTCCCTTAACCTCTAAATCAGTGGTTCTTAAACTCTTACATGCTGGTGATGGTTATGGACCCTTTTTCATAATAATATTTGTAAATGTATAAAATAAAGTCCATAGAATTATAAAATAAATAAACTCTATTAAAATACATTATATATATATATATATTTAATTCCCAGACGTTGGGTTAAGAATCCCTGCTCTAAATAAATGTATTCAAATTTCAAATTTTATGAGTCTAAGATAATTTAATGTAAGTTGTCATCGCTATCATCAGTGCTGAAGTTCCTAATGTATTTGGATAGAGGCAGGGAATAAACCAGAAAATGTATTAAGTTTATAAAGTAATTAAATCTTAAAGTACACTGAGGCCATGTCATCAGGGAACCTTTGACACAAAGGGAAATTGTTTATATGTGACAATGCATACACCTTTAATTACATGCTTGTTTGTATGTATGATACACATGTATATAATTTGAGAACAGACATAAATTAAAAAGACTTAATATACATTTTCAAGGGACTAAAATGTTAAGGAAGAATAGTTCAATATTTAAATGCCCTAATAGTTGTTCATTTTTGTAACTGATTATTGATAACAATTGAGATATAACATTTCAGTGTTTGCAAACTGCTTTGAATAAAGCATTTTATTTGTTCTTCATAATCCAGTGAAATTGGTACTATAGGTATTATTAGCTCCAATATACAAATGTGTTAACTAGAGCTGAGAGAAGTTAAGTGACATCCCCGTACTAATTGATGTTGTATGCAAGGTTCTAATAAGGGTCCCACATCATAGGTCTAGAGCAGAGGTTCCCAAACTTATTTGGCCTACCACCTCCTTTTCAAGAAAAAAATACTTAGTGTCTCCCATGTTAGTCTATTTTCTTTAACCTTTTAACATTTTTTTGAAATTTTCATCATTTCAAAAAACTATATAAAGGATTTTGTTAAATGACACATCTAAAATCTAATAATTTACTGTAAAATTGTGTTTTTCCTGCATTGAAATTTTGATGATGCAATATTGCATCATGTAACCCTATAGAATTATATTATAAACAAATCATCACAAGCATATCTTCCTACCAATGCATGCTGAACTTCCCAATAATACATGACACACTTGCCTACCAACACTTACCTATTAAGACTTGTTGGCAGACTTGACTACTGATCAGTTACAACTTGCATTTTGTGTGTTTATTTGGAAAATAATGTAATCACTAAGACGTTAACTCTAGTACACAACAGACAAAACATGTATGAATAGTTTTTCAAAATTTTCTTCTCTTCTTTTCTTATGCTTCCACTGCCACCTTATTTTTATTCAACACTCCCCAATTGCACCTGAGGCTACTACTGCCCCCTTGGATTGCTCCAGTGACCCCAAGGGGAAATATCACCCACTTTGGGAACCTCTGAGAGCTAGAAGGGACCATGTAGTTCAACCCCTAAAATTATACCTGAGCAAACTGAGAGCAAAAGAGGTTGTAACATGCTCATGATTCCATAGGCAGCTAAGTGTCAGAGGTAGGATTTAACCCAGGTCCTCTGAGGGCTGGTGCTTTTCCCACTGTATCTTGCTTCTTCCCAAATTGTTTTCAAAGGGGATTGTAAAATACCTGGAGAGCACTCTATTCAGGACATTAGGAATAGAGGAGATGTCTCAATGTCTGAGGACCTATCTCATCTTATGTAATTTCACTCAGAAGTATAGCAAACTTAATCCACATGTTGGCTGCAGCTTCTTTAACCTGAAATGTGAAAAATCAAAAATGGATTTATTTAAGTAAATCTTTTGGTATGCTTCTGATCACCATTTAAAACATGGAATTAGAAACAAAAGTACCTGAATAACTCACATTTCCCTCATTCCCTTTTTGATCCTGGGAAGTCATTCTTTGATTTGCTTTGTTGGCCACTATCTGTAAAAACAAATCAAACGTTTGTCATCTACCATCTAACTCAAAGCCACCTGACTGGAGTTGTGAAAGGAGCTCTTTATATTATACCTTTCCTTTAACAACAAAATGCATCTCACTCCAAATCTCAAGCACAATGCTCACTGAACATAGTTATTTGAACACTAAATGGATTGACTACAATAGAGGAACATACCGGTACCATCAGGTTTTCCCCCAAGTTAGGTACACACAATTAGAATAATTCTCTAAGGGCAGCAACTAGCTTTTCTTTCCATTTTCCAGAAACTGTGCTTTTGTTGCAGGACTCTGTTTCCTATTTGATGATTTCAGAAGTGCCTTGTGTTGCTATTAACATGAAATCTTTGTCAGGGTTTCCATTTTGATTTTCATTGTGTCATATATATATATATATATATATATATATATATATATATATATATATA
>NW_027187308.1:1735125-1738064 GCF_028583685.1 Petaurus breviceps papuanus | reverse complement strand
TATATATATATATATATATATATATATATATATATATATATATATATGTGTGTGTGTGTGTGTGTATATATATATTTACATTTTTAACTGGCCAACTTAAATACTATTCTGCATATTTTCTTCTTAGATACATTTTTTTTTTAAATCTTAAGTGGTCAAAAATAATTTCTCTACTTTTTTTAAGCAATGAGTTATGTAGCAATAATATATGTGTATTCATTCATGAGGCTTCTCTAATACATGCAGAAACTCTTGCACATTCCCTGCATTTTCTTTAAATTTAAATACCCACATATAGTTTGTCTAAAATGAAACCTTCCTTTTAGGACAGAAAGAGGAGACATAGTTTGCTGGTAGATGGGATAACATTCCCTTTAATCTTAAGGGGAACTGAGCCATCTATCACATCATGTGAACCATGAAAATGTTTGCTTAGTGACAATAAATTTTTACTGAGAGCATGAGTCATGAAAAAGAACCAACAAAATCTGGTGCTGTAAATATTTATTAACAATTTGTTCTCGAACACAATTCATTGTCATTTAATTATTTAGGGTTTCATCAGTGTTTCTGATGGCAAGGAATGCCATGACACCAGTACAAGCCTTTCTTTTAATTATTAACCTCTTCCACCTGCTCTTTTTCCTGGTCTCTCCTCTCCTCATTCCTATCAATTGAAGACATAGTTGCCTGTTACTAGAGAGGCTAATTAACTTACCCAAAGTCACCCAAAAAGCAGAGCTCAGAATTGAATTCAGATCTTCTGACTCCAAAAGGAGGCCTTTTTCTACTTAATTATTTCTATGATCCATTGGGAAGAGTCCTGCATTTTGAAGTCACAGACCTAAGTTCAAATCCCAACTCTGCTACCTCTGTGATTTTGAGGAAATCATTTAGCCTCACTAGGCCTCATTTGTGAAGTAAGATGGTTGAAATAAATTATGTCTCAGGTCCATTCCAATTCTAAATAGATTTCTAAAATAAGTTCAATTGATATCTTTAGTTTTTATATGAACAAAATTTCTCCTAGTTTACCTTCTTATCTCTCTCACCTAAGACTTTCACACCCATTGAAAAGGCAATAAGTATGATACCCATTACACATTTGAAGTCATGCAAAACATATTTACACATTAGCTATATATTTTTTAAAAAGTAAGAAAAAATAAAGGAAAAATGATTCAGTTTGCATTCTAAGTTCATCAATTCTCTTTCTCTTTGAAGGTAGATAGCATTTTATATCATGAGTCCTTTGGAGTTGTGATGGATCATTATATTGATCAGCATTACTGTCTTCCACAGCTGATTATCCTTACAATATTGATTGTATTGTGTAGAATGTTCTCCTGGTTTTGTTCACTTCATTTTGTGTCAATTCATACAGGTCTTCCTAGGTTTTTTAAAACCATTCCCTTGATCATTTCATATATCACAATAGCATTCTATCACATTCATATGCCATAACTTGTTCAGCCATTTCTGAAGTGATGGGCATTTCCTCCCCACCCCCCACCCATTTTCCAATTTTTTACCTCCACGAAAAGGAATGCTAGAATATTTTTTGAAGATGTAAGTCCTTTTTTTCCCTTTTCTTTGATATTTGTGAAGTATACACCTGGTAGTAGCATTTCTGGGTCAAAGGGTGTATATAATTTTTATAGCCCTATGGGCATAGTTCCAAATTGTTCTCCAGAATGGTTGAAGTAGTTCCTAGTTCCACCAACAACCATGCATAGTTGGTCACTGTACAATATAGATATTGGATATAAGACAGCCTTTATTTCACCAACCCAGAAAATGCATGCTAAGCAAAGCACTTGAGGCAGCATTGTATAGTGGTTATAATGCTAGAATTGAGGTCAGAAAGACTGACTTCAAAACACATTAGGATGATAACTCTATGGCACTGGGAAGTCACTTAACATCCATGGGCCTCAGTTTCCTCATCTGTAAAATGAGGAATTTTAGATGAGGTTTAGAATCAATGATCTTTAATTTCTTTTTCAGCTCTAAATCCAAGCTATGCTTTTGTTTCATAGAGGTCTATGAACAAACAAAGAAACATAAAGCACCTCAAATAGCCCATTAGGCTCCACCTAGAAGCTAAAGATATTTTAGGAGGACAGTTGGAAAAATCCTTTACTTTTACTTTCTCCCTGTACCATGAGAGAAACTCACAATAGTAGTAAGGTTGGCAAGGTCAAGATTTCCTGCTGATGTCTTGAATTTAGAGTTATCCCCTGTTGAAATTCTTCTTTCTACTTCCAACAAACAGGTCACTGAGAATGTCTTACTAAGAAACTGGTGCCCAAATCTCAAACTAAGGACTATTTGATCTCTAAGAAACTCTAGAAATTGCATGGAATGTCAGTTCACAAGAATCCTAGTTTCTGAGCTTTGCTGTTAAAAACAAATGTGTGTGTGTGTATTTGGGGGAGGGGGTGGGATGATAAGGATAAGAAGAGCAGTCAGTAACATCTTGTACATCTCTTGTACTCTTTGGTTTGGATCCAAGGGAAAGAGAATTCAAAAGTCTTCCAGTTTCCTCTATATGCCTTCCACTAAAAAAATAATCAACAAATACCTCAAGCTATATGGATCATAATTTGCTGAACCCTGGTTAGGGAATCAAAATTTTAAAATATTCACATTTTACCCTTCTCTTTCCTTTTATATTATGGACAAATGAGCTGGTTTGAATCATCTGTCTTTGGCTTCTCAGGATACATGTATGCTAAAACAACAATAACAAAAACAAAAAGATTGGGTATAGACACCATAAAATGTCTTGCTGCATGGCACAGTTCCACATAAGTTCATGCTTCCCTTCCCCTTATTCTTTACTCCTTATTGCACAGTTTTGTAAATACTGTTGTTCTGATCACTGGTTAAATATATATATATATATATATATATATATATATATATATATATATATA
>NW_027187308.1:1672892-1735115 GCF_028583685.1 Petaurus breviceps papuanus | reverse complement strand
ATATATATATATATATATATATATATATATATATATATATATATATAGTCAGTTTCCCTAATGGATGATGCAGTACACTCTTTTCAGTACCAGTCTAGATCTAGTATCAATAAAGGGGCGGCCAGGTGGCTCAGTGAGTAAGAGCACCGGCTCCAGTGTGGGGATGACCTGGGGATCAAATCTGGGCTCAGATACTCAGCACTACACCCAGAAATAACTGGCTGTGTAACCTTGAGCAAGTTACTTAACCCAGATTGCTTAAAAAAAAGAATAGTATCAATAAGAGTTATTGATGGTGTCAAAGTTCGCAAGTGTCAAAGACTCCCTTGAAGATTGAGAAACATTTGAAGCAGTGAGGTGGTACAGCGTATGGATCACTAGCCCCGGAATAAAGACGAACAGTTCAAATCCAGGATCAGACACTTACTAGCTATGTGACCCTGGGCAAGTCACTTAACCCTCATTGCCCTGAAAAAAAAAAAGGAACTGGAGAGGGAAGTTTCAGTTGAATAAGATCAGAAGTTATGTAGAGAGTTAAGAAGAGAACGTAGCCCTGCTTTTCTTTAACACTTGTGATTTCTCCATTTTTATCCACATTCAACCTTTCAAATTAAATTTCAGGGTTGAGAAAGACCTTAAATCAATTAGTTAATTAATGAATATTTATTGAACAACTGCTAGGTGCCAGGCACTTAGGCTACAAATACACTGAAGGAAAAAATATTTCTCCTAGTCAGCCTAGGAATAGAGGCAAGACTCACTTTTGATTACTTTAGTATAAGGAACTCCTGGTTGATTAAACTTTCTCTCCCAATGCAAGTGAGCGACTTCTCTGCAACTTTATAGTCTTAGCATTATCAAGAAAACTGAAAGGTTAAGTGATTTGCTTAGGGTCATATATGCAGTAGATGTCAGAAGCAGGGCTTAAACTTGGGCATTCTTGTCTTCAATGATAGCACTTTATCTAATCCACCATGGTGCCTCAAAAGACACTTACATTAAAGGTCATCTTGTCCCAATATTTTATGGAACAAGAAAGTAAAGCAGGAAAATGTCAGCCATGGTAGCAGGGCTAGTACATTACAGATTTGAATTTGAGCCCAGGTCTCCCTCTTCCAAACCCAATACTCTTTCCAGGACCCCACCTGTCTTCTGTTCTGCCTGTATTAATCACTTTTCTTCCTTCCCTCCCCCCGCCCCCGACCATTGATACTACACATTCCAACAATTTTAATCAAATACTGTTACAAGGGAGAATGAACCCAGAACCCTCTGGACTTTACACTGAGTATATAGTTTGGCTTACACTGCATATTCAGAATGGACACTCCTTGGGCAGTGAAACCTGTTAAGTATTCTTTTAGTAGTCTATAAAATAGATTCATTTGAATGTTTTGTAACATTAGTCATCTATTTACCCAAACTAAAATGGATCCAAAAATCACCTATAATTAGCATTGGGGGTGTAGCAAACACACTTTCAAATCTAACTTTTGAACTGAATTGAGCAATCTCAGATGACAGTCAATGTGATCAGCTTGCAGAACCTTCACAAAGACTTTTTTCCTGGCTCTGAACCCCACTATTCCTATAACATGCCTCCAGAGACACACATTTTCATGACCTCTTCCTTCTCCATCAACCAGCTAGAGCTTCCTTATTCTATATCATCCTTTTTAAAGCTAATATATATTATATATATAATATAAATATATACTAAATGTCATTATATAAATATTTATATATAAATTAATATGTGCTAGTGTGTTATTGTGCTAGAAAAATATTCACAAGTAATAATATTCATTTTATTGAGGCTTTAAATTCCATATGCATAATGTATAGACTTATATATGCACATGTTGTTTTCTCTAATATTCTGTAAGCTCCTTGACGACAGGTGCTATGTCTTTTTTTTTTTTCTCATCACCAGCACCTAGCATATAGTAGCGTACTTAATAAATGAAATGATTGTTTCACAGATATTTTGGTTTATTTTGGAGACAGTGGCCACAAGTTTTTGTTGTTGTTGTTTATATATGTCATTAATAATGAACTCTAGTAGGTGAAAAATTTCTGAGGAAAATACTATGGACTTTATCCAACCAAATTCTCCCTTCTCCTTCCATTTTTTTATAAGTTGGTTCCACTTCCCATTAGGATGTAACCCTGAGGTGACTATCCATTCTCTTCCCCACCTCTCTTCCAAGCTATTCCTTTATGAAACTCACATTAGTCATAACAGTCAAATAAGGTTTAAAACATATGTTTTGCAAGTGGGAGGAATCTCAAGTACAAATGGCATGTAGGAAAGCAATATATACTTACATAGGTTAGTCAGTTACAGAAACTACCCTGATGCTAATTCACAGTGCCAACATGTTTTAATTCCAGGTAGATTAATAATCTGTTCGGATCCTTAGTAATGGCAGGTAGGGCTGGCCCATGGCAAAATAGAAGGAAGTAAACTTTGCCTATATGTTCCTAGAAAATGCCCTCCTCAGTCCCTATTCATAAATCCTTTCTTTAATATCTCAGTAAATGATATCCCAAGCCTGTTTGAAGACTTAAATTGAACAGTATCATAGAGTAGGAATTGATTGTGAAAGTCATCAATCCAACTTCTATACAAATCAATAATGCTTTCTAGAACAGCTACAACTGTTAGCCATCAAGCCTCCAGTTGAAATGTTCAGTCATTGAAATCATTATTTGACTATGTCCATAATTTAAGTGGCTTTAAAGCAGGACACAATTTTGTTTCACTCTGTGTATTTCTACCACTAGGAGAATGGCTAACATATAGTAGGTACTTAATACATGATTATTTTACTCAAATTGTATTCTTGAAACAACCCATTCTGTTGTTGAATAGCTCTAATTTTTATAAAAAAATCTTTCTTAAATTGAGTGCTACTTGTCTCCAGTCATTTCATCTATTTGACTTATTTCTTTTCTCTAGAGCAGGGCTGCTTAACTTGAGCTCCACAGACTAATAACTGTATACAGATTTTTGGGGGGAGGAAGGTCCATGAACTTAGATTGGAAAAACATTACAATTTTTATATTTATTAACTTTCAAACTGAAATTTAACACTTTCTTTGGTTAGAATGTAAGTCACAAACCATTCTGAAAAGGGGGCCATAAGTGTTCAGAAGGCTAACACAGAGGTCCATGCTACAAAAAATGTTAAATATCTTTGCTCTAAGCAGCACTTCTTAAACTTTGGGTTGCAAATGGGAAAAGTTTAAGAAGCCCTGCTCTACAGTAATACAGAAAAATGAATTAACTTTTAAACTTAAGAATCTCTTGAATATTAATAAGGGATATATATATGTATATATATATATACATATATATATATACACTCTATATCACTGATACAAAACTAATGCACATGAAGGAATATAATCCCACAATAAGTTTTTACTTGGGGGTCAAATCTTGATCACACTTTTATCAAATTCATGCTGTCCCCAGCTGCCTGGTTAATGCCCATTGTCATAATAATCTCTTCCCTTTCTGACTATCAAAAGCTACTTGCAGTAAAAGTTCTGACATTAAGAATTATATAAGAATTATAGTTTCATATGCATGGAGATTTTTGTGTTTACTTCTCTCCAGTATATTTACATGTTAAGTATTGCCTCTGATCTGAGCAGCTTTGTGATCAGATAAATGACTTTCCAACCTCTGCAAAATGGTGAGGAGATTTGGAGGGGGCAGAATGTATCTCTTTCCTGGCTTCACTACAGGTTGAATAAATCAAAGCTAATAATCAGGTGAACTCTGTCCTAATCTTGGTCTTAATATTAATGACTTAGAAGCAAGAAAAATAAATAAACACTATTACAAAAAAAAATTAGTGAGACAAATAGAACTCTACTACCTAAAATACAAAGAAGACTTGGATGTCATTAGCATTAATGAATATTGATATGAATCTATTTAAATAAAATTTTAGTAAAAAGACTATAACAGCATATCAAAAAAAAAAACATTCCCTATGATGAAGTTGTATTATTTTAGGGATGCAAGAATGAATGATTAAATATTAGGAAAACAATTGACATAATCATATTAAAGACTCATATTAATCATTACCACATGTGGAATGGGAGGTGCAGGCTTTGATAAAAATACTTATTTATTCTAAAAATTTTATGAAACATGAGCAAAAAATAGCCATTTTAACAAGATAGAATGTATGTTTAAAATGGGAGTCATTGTGATGAGGTAAATAATACACTAAGCTTGGAGTCATGTATCCCTGAGTTCAAATGTTTCCTCAGACATATACTAGCTTTGTAACTCTTGGTTAGTCACTCCCCCCTTTCTGAACCTCAGCTTTGTTATCTGTATAATGGTGAGGTTAGAGTTGAGATGCCTCTAAGATCCCTTCTATAACTAAATTTCTGTTTCTATTATTTTATTTCATCTGTGACATATTGTAATTAAAACAAACATAAAAGACAAAGAGACAATGGATAAGTGGCCAAATGAACAAATGGTTCTCAAATTAAGAGCTATAAGCTATTAATAAACACAAAAGATTGCTCCAAATGACTAATACTAAGACGAATGTAGTCAAAATGTCACTGAAGTTTAACCTCACTTCCAACAAATTGACAAAGATGACAAAAAATGAGAAGATTCAATATTGGAGTGGATGCAGAAAGACCTACTTAATAGTATATTGTTGGTGGAGCAAATGATTGTTCCATTTATTCTCTGAAGAATTGGAAATTTTGCCACCACCACCACCACCATCCCCCCCGCCCAAAAAAAAAAAATTATCTAAGGATTTCTCTACTAGACATATAGCCACAGGAGGTCAATAACAGCAAAATATTATGTATAACAAAATTTTTATTGTGGCATTTTGTTGTTGTTGCTATTATAGCAAAGGATCAGAAACAATGCAAATACCTAAAATGACTAAACAAAACATGGTACATGAATGTACCGTGATATTTTTTCACTACAAGAAATAACAAATACGAAGAATTCATAGAAGCATGAGAAAACTAAAATGAACTGATGCAATATCAAATTAAATGAACTGAGAAAAATACGCATGAGTACAACCATAAAAATGAGGGTAGAAACAGTAAAATGACACTGAACATAGTATGATTACAAAGATTACAATTTTTGCTCTGAAAACAAGTCACGAAAATACACATTTACCCTTTACTGAAAAGATGGAGAATTCTGACTGCGAAATATTGCATATATTATCAGATACAGTATTTTCTTTTTTCTTTTTTTTTTTTGGCTTTTTGAAGGGCAATTGGGGTTAAGTGACTTGCCCAAAGTCACATGGCTAGTAAGTGTGTCAGGTGTCTTAGGCTCAGTTTGAGCTCAGGTCCTCCTGACTCCAGGGTCGGTCCTCTATTCACTGTGCCACCTAGCTGCCCCAGATACAGTATTTTTGATGGTGGTTTTGCTGAACTTCTTCAACCTCTTCACTTTTTAATCTTTGTTAGAAAAGATTGCTCACATGAGGGTAAGGGGAGGATTACACATTCTGAAATAAATTAAATATAACAATCAAAGACATCAATACAAGTAAAACAAGAAGAATTTTGGAAAGTATGAATCTTTGTTTCAAGAAGAAGCTTATACTTCTTAAAAAAATACCTGCACAATTTAACAAAGGCAATCTAACCCACTCTCTTCTCACTTAATTTTGGACCTGGCTTATTATCCATTTATATATATTTTTAAAAATGTATGTCTTGATGTTCAGCACATAGACCTGAGTTCAAATGTGACCTCAGACCAAACCCTATTTGCCTCAGTTTCCTCATCTATAAAATGAATTGGAAAAGGAAATAGCAAAGCACTCCAATATCTTTGCCAAGAAAACCTGAAATAGGGTCACAGGGTCAGACATGATTGAACAACAACTAAAACAACTCTGTGTGTGTATACATAATATTTTTCAATTAATGATCTCTGAAGACATCCATCTATCTCAATAGCACAATCTCAACATCTACTTTTTATTTTTTTTTCCAAGTATAGATATTCTACATTTGTTTGAGTCTCTACCTTTAGGAGGTTTTACAGTGTTCCAGGATTTAATGCAATCAGTACCTTATCATTTGCCTCTAAGAGCATCTGGAAAATATCTCAATCTAGGAGAAGCCCTCTTCCATTTTGATTTTCTACTTTAACTTCTTTATGGTGGTCATGAATTGATTTGGTGAGTGTGTATGTGTGTGTATAGATCTAGATCTATATATCATTTTTATACCTTGCTTTATGATACCCTAACCACCAGGTTACTAGTCACTAACCTGATTATGTTCAAGAGGAAGTATGACAATCTGGGAGTTCAATCTGCACCCTAGTTATTACAATGCGTCAGCACGCTAAATAAAAGAACACTAAAGAAGTGTCAGGCTCTCTGTTTTTCAGAGAAAACATGACCTAATTCAATTTCTCCAGATCCAGTGTTTTTCCTTGTCATTCTATGTACTTTCAACTGCTTCTCACATTGGCTAGTTTATTATCCATGGACAAATTAGAATAGAATCAGTCATATTCCCCAAAAAGGATAAACCCTCCATTGTTATCCTTGCATGTTGCCATTCTACCTTTTGCTATTGCATCTCTCTCTGTAGCTATATCTTTTCACTTGGTATTATATCTTTTTCTGCTTTTTTTTTGCTCCATTTTTTCCATTCTTCTCACATCTTCTTCCACACTATGTACTCTTTATTCCAGTGACATTGCCCCCCTTATTCTACTATAAACAAGACACTCCATCTCTCAAATCTAGGCATTTTCTCTAGTTGTCCCTCATAACTGGAATGTTCTCTATACTCATTTCAACCTACTGGATTCTTTTAAGTTACATCTAAGACCCCATTTTCTAAAGGAAGTCTTTCCTAAACTCTTTTATTTTAGTGTTTTCTAACTACTTATACTGTATATAACTTGTCCATATTTGTTTTTTTGTTGTTTCCTTCATTAGAGCATAAGATGCTTGAAGACAGAGATTTTTCTTCTTAGTATCCCTAGTGCTTTGCACAGTTCCTGTAACAAAGTATGAACTTAATAAATGTTTATTGACTGATTTTTCTGAAGTATAACCAAAGTTCTACTGGTCTACACATTGAAGAAGTAGCAGACAAATCAAGATGAATACTACATCATATCAGGTCATTGAACATAAACATTTTGTATAGATGAAAAAGTAGGCATATGAGTTGACATTTTAATATTATTATAGTTGATGTATGTGTATATTAGCAAAATCTGAGTTTTGTGGGTTTTTTTGTATGTTTTCCCCTTCCACAACTTTGGTTTCTCTTTCAGGAGGTTCCAGTATTGATTTACTCTCTGTTTTTGTTGTCTTGTTAATTTGTTCAGTACTATTTCCATCTAATCAAGCAGCATATCTGGGATTGTAATGTGAGAATCAAAATGTGGCAGCTCCAGGGTTTTTGATTGGAAAAAGTGTTCCACAATAATACTTAGAGATCATTTCCATTGTTTGTCAAGTCAACAAGTATTTATCCATTGTCTACTATGTGCTAACCCCTGGAGATTAAAACAAAAAAACAAACAAAACTGAAAACAGTTCTTCTTCTCAAGAAGTTCCTAGTTCTATGAAGTTTGGGTTTGAGGGCTATGTTTGAGGACCTCGAGGGCCACCTGTGGCCTCGAGGCTGCAGATTGCCCACCCCTGGTCTAATGGAAAAGCAACATGCAAACAACTATGTGCCAACAAGATATATTTGGAATATTCTGAGGGTTATTTCAAAAGGAAGGCACTAAGATTACAGAGGACAGAGGAAAAACTTCTTACAGAAGATGGGACTATAGAGCAAGTCAGGGAAGCCAAGATGAAGACATGAGGTGGGACTACATTCTAGTCATGGATGATAACAACCAAGAATGCCTAGAATAGGGAGATTAAGTGTCATGTCTGAGGAGCAGCAAGGAGAACAGTGTCACTGAGTTGTAGAGAACAGGAAATAAATAAGGTATAAAAATTCTGAAAAAGAAAGGAGGGCTGAGGTTATGAAAGGCTTTAAAAGCCAAACAGAGGATTTTTATATTTGTTCCTTGAGGTCATAGAGTGTAACATTGTCAGACCTATATTTTAGAAAGATCCAGTTGATAGTTGAGTGGTTAGATTAGAGTGGAAAAATAATTGAGACAGGGAGACCAGAAAATAGTCATTACAATTAATTGGTGGGAGGTGAGGTTTTTCTGTGTTTTTGTCCTTAGAGTTTCATCCTTAAATGTTGGAGGACCACATGTTGTAGTGAGAAGACCAAAGGACTTGGAGCCACATGATGAGAGTTCTGTTCCTAGTTCTGGTACTCACTAGCTGCTCTGATAAGGGTTTTTATGATAGGGATGAGGGATAGGGACCATACCTATGATTTCTTTTTCCTTTTTTTGAGCAATTCTTAGCAGCATAAACTCCCTCTAGCCATGCGAATGGGCATCACCTCTATAAACTATAGCCTTAAATAATGATCTGGGGGCCTGAGAAGTTCATTGACTTGCCTAGTATTACAAGGTCAATATGTTTCAAATGTGTCTTCCTTCCACATCTTCCTGGCTCCCAAGACAACTCCCTGTCTATTATACCACAATGTTTCTCTTCAGGTCCTGCACGGATCAAGTTAATGAATGCCACAATCAAATTGATGAGATTACAAGATATGTACATTTGTCAAAAGAGACATGCCCCATGGAGGTAGACATGTACTCTAGCTCCAGTGACAGGACACAGGTAACTATGACTGATTTTTAGGAACTGCGGCCATTTTTCAAGTTATTTGCAACTGAGTTTGGAGTGATGACCTCCAAATAGAAGCTTCCCCCTCTCCAAGCACTATAAAAGAAAAGTATAAAATAACTTGTCTCTTTTATCCTTTTTTTTCTTCCTATCATTCATTTTCTTTCTATCAGAATACAGACTGGAATACTGTAAATGAGACTAGAAGAATTTCTTCCTCTCAGCCAAAGAGCTCTAAATGGTGACTTCAAGGAGAAATACAAGGCTTTGTCTAGTAGAATCCAAGAGGTTAGTTCATACACCTTTTCTTCCTGGAAGTCTTTTTTTGCTTTTCTGTTTCCTAGAAAGGAAAATATGGGAGCGAAGTGGTACAGTATATAGGCACTGTACGTAGAGTCAGGAATACTTGAGTTCAAATCCAGACTCAGACAAATATTAGTGGTGTAAACCTGGGCAAGTCACTTAATCTTTGTACTTCAGTTTCCTAACCAGTAAAACGGGGATTATAAAACTCCTACCTCACAGGGTTATTGTGAGAATCAAATGAACTAATAATTCTAAAGCTTAAAATGATATATAGATGCTAGTAAATTATTATTATTATTATTTATTATTATTATATTCTGAGCATACTTGGGAGATTAGCAGTACTATAGATGGATGTTTTTTCTGCCTTGGGGATTACCTCATAGGTAATCCTAAATTCAAGAGTTTGAGTTGGAGCATTACACACCCTTT
This sequence comes from Petaurus breviceps papuanus, assembly GCF_028583685.1. NCBI lineage: Eukaryota > Metazoa > Chordata > Mammalia > Diprotodontia > Petauridae > Petaurus > Petaurus breviceps. The sequence continues at coordinate 1,725,609 of NW_027187308.1, read as the reverse complement.
TCCCAAGGGTCAATTTTCTACACAGTAGGCATCTTAGTGAAAAAAAGGACCACGACAAGTGAACTGGACACATCAACTTTTTAGGCATAAAGCAAATAGGAGTTTAGTATTAAAAAAAAAAAAGAATCTTCACCTTTTAGCAGATAGTCTAGTTACTTGAGTTTTTGTTTTTGTTGTTGTTGGGTTTTTTTGTAAAATGTTTCCTCTATTTCTTTCTGCTTGCTTGTGGTTCCTTTGTATCGTACACATTTTCTACGGTTCAGAGCCTAAAAAACTAGACATATTTTACATTGAATTGAATTGTGGGAGTAAGTAAACCTATTATCGACTTTGGGGAATATTTGGAAATGAGTCATAAGTAAAAATCTTTTCAGAGATCTCTGTATCAGCAATGCCATATTCACAATGCCTATAGAGATTACAAATATGCTGATATAATTATCCATTACAAAATACGTCATGTTTGCCATATGAGGAAATAAACTAGAAAATTTATTAAGATACCAAAAGACTGAGTCCCAAAACCAGAAAGTGAAAGCCATCAGAGTAGTTATGATATTGGCACAGGTAGATAAAGTAGAAAGCACCCACATTTTCAAGCCTTTAAAACAGAACAGGCTACCTCAGGCAAAGGTCCTCCTCTCCCCACACACAGCAACCACCCAGCGTCCTGGAAGCGCGCTCCCAGCAGCTCCGGCCCCTGGCAGTCCTCAGCAGGAGTCCTTAGCAGAAAGTCCTTAGCAGTCCTAACTCAAAAAGGGCTTCGCGCTGCCACTGCCTCTGCTGCTGCCGCCGTCACCACCACCGCCAGCCAACGCAGGAATGCTAGCTTGGCTTCCGCTTCCTCTTGCTCCGCCCCTTCCTGCTACATCAGCAAGTCCAACGGGGCATGGAAGATCTTTAAATCCCATAACCCTTACAATCTCCTTGAAGTTTATGGGTTAAAAGCATGAGCAAAAGAGAATTTAATTCCACTGGAGTCAGATTAACAGGAGAAGACTAGATCTTAGCGAGCCCATTGTCCTTTGTGGTTCTTGGCCTGTAGGTCACAGTGTAAGCATGGGCAAATAATTTTACCTTTATGAACCTCAGTTTGCTTATTTATAAAATAAATGTCCTAAGAGTTGCACTAACTACATCACTGGGTCATTATAAGAAAGGCTTTTATAAGTCTTAAAGTCCTCTAGACCTGTATTATTATTATTTTTTTTAAGCAATCAGGGTTAAGTAACTTGCTCAAGGTTATACAGCCAGTTATTTCTGAGTGTGGTGCTAAGTATCTGAGCCCAGATTTGATCCCCAGGTCATCCCGACACTGGAGCTGGTGCTCTTACTCACTGTGCTACCTGGCTGCCCCGACCTGTATTATTATTACTGAAATACCTGGGTTTTGTTTTTGTTTTGTTTAGTTTTTTACCTACCTGTTCAGGAAAGTTCAGCATTTTTTCATTAATCAAGGCTACATTGATTGAAGTCGGCATAGACAGCTGAGCCCATGAAGTATTACCCCATATTCTTTGATTGTGTGGTACATTTTAGACATTCTAAGCATGCAAGATGCAGTAATTCATTGAAAGAAGAGTGGAGTGACAGAGAGAGTTGGTGGGGGAAGAGAGACAGAAACACAGAGACAGAGACAGACAGACAGGAACATAGAAAGACAGAGACAGTAACAGAGATGAATAGGGACAAAGTCAGAGAAGCAGCACTCAAAAATCAAATGTTAGGAATTATCTCCACATTGAAACCCTAACTCCAATCAAGCCTTTGATTTGTTGTAAGTAACCAATTATAGTCCCAAGGTTTATCTCTCAAAGTACAATCACAAAGTATAAGACTTCCAAAGTAATATAGTAGCAGGGGTGGGGAACCTGCAAGCTTGGTGATAGGCTATAGAATCTTGGAACCCCCTTGAATTTTCCTGCTTGATCTGGCATTCCCCAGAGGCCAAAAGGCTTCCATTATCAATGAGTGAATCTCAGTTACCCTTAAATTAGCCCAGCTTTCCATTGTCTGTTATCTCCAGGTAGCCTTCAGTTACCTCCCACCCTTTATCCTATTAAAATATCTATGACCAAATCTGTTACCCTTAAACTAGCCTAGCCCTCCATTTTCTCTGTTACCTCCAGCTTTTTCCCACACTTGATCCCATCAAAATCCCATTCTCTTGGTTCCTGGAATTTGACCTCAGTCCCATCAAAATCCTCCTTAGATTTCTCCTTAAGACCCTGCCTAGCCCTTTCCTCCCAGATTGCTAGACCACCCCTAGATCCCTCCCACAGTTTTTCTGTATATAAGATCCATCTTGCCTCCATGAAGGCACTGAGATTCAATCTAGGTCAGACTCAGTCTGTGTCAGATTGTTCTAGCCTGCTTTTCTATATAAGCATCACAAATACTTAGGCTCCTTAAGAGTCTACCCATTATGGCAAATCTTTAATAAACTATGTTTTACTTTGACTGAGAGAAGGTCTAAGTCAAATTCATTTAGCAGGACCTGGTGCTATTTTGGGATCTTGAGCACCCCAAAACCTCAAACCTCAACGCTGGGACCCCAGGTGGCCCTCTAGGTCATCAAGTGTGACCTTTTGACTGAATTCAGGTTTGATTGAGGCCACAAGTTTTCCACCCTTCTATGTAGACTAATTGCTTTGCTCACAGGAATTATTATGCAGCTAGGAAATGTATTTGTATTTGGTACTTAAGAATGGAAATGCTCATTAGCTCATGTCCACATATTCCTGGGGCAGTGGCTACTGTCAATAAATATTATCTAACTTCAGAACAAAGAATTTCAAACATCACTCTCTATTCCCATGTCCAACCTGCTAGCTTTATTTTTTTTTTAAAAGCAATTGGGGTTAAGTAACTTGCTCAAGGTTACACGGCCAGTTATTATTTTGTGTGTGTGTGTGTGGGGGGGGGGTGCTGAGTATCGGAGACCAGAACCAATCCCAGGTCTCCTGACACTGGGGCCGGTGCTGTTACTCACTGCGCCACCTGGCAGCCCCTGCTCACTTCATTTTTAACCAATGTTTCTGAATATCTATACTTACTGAAAGCATAGCTCTAATCCATCTTTAGGTTTTTGTTCTGGAATGCCAGACAGGAGTATACCAAGGTACACAATTCCCTTTGTCCTTCTATGTGTACATGGCAATTAATTTTGTTGGGCATATAATCACAATAGGGAGCAGGCAGGCAATACTTCCTGCTTGGTATCTGGCTTTTCTGGATTCCACTGAAATCTCTAGAGAATCTCTGTGTCCAAACTTGAAGCTGGACAATGAAGGTGTCAAACCAATCATTTATCCAAAGTATGAATCTTCCTGTATAAGGGACAAAGATCCTTTTCCCCTCAAAGGCTTCATTATGAGGTAATTCTAGGTTAAGGATAGCCAACATTTCTTAGAAAATTCTATCCTATTTTTCTGCCCTACCAGTAGCAAAGAGAAGTCAGAAAGGCAAGGGGGAAAAAAAAGAGCACCTTTTGAAGAGCTAAATGATATCACCAGGATATCACAGAGATGAAAGAGCCCTGGGCAGTCAAGCAAGCCTCCAGGCCTGCTGCTGTCTACTCCATTTGATGTTCTCCACCCCCACCACCCAACTATTGCCCTCCCACCCTCCTTCCAACCAAATTCAGTACATTCTGCTTCCCTTTGTTCATATTTTCTAAAATTCTTTTTATCTGCCTTATAATTATAGAAGCCTTGAAGAGCCATAATTCTACTCAAAGAAAAATAACCTGACCATTAGGAATTTCATGAAGACCACACAGAGTGTTTTGCCAGAACCTCTCAAATAGTGGGCAGATGCTAATAAGTATCAGCCTCCATTTCCCTTCCTTCCTAAGGATCTGTGGCCTGTGGGAGTAGGACAGAAGGGAAGCTCTGTGACCACTTTAATCTCCAAAGGAACTCAGCTTACCTTGCCTGCTGAATGATCAAAAGATAATATCTAGAAATGAAAGAAAGCATGCAGTTCCAGAATTTGCTTTTTACTTTCTTCTTGATTCCAGAGCAAATTTGTGAACAAGGGCCATTGTGTCACATGAGCAAACCAATTAGATTAACAAAGAGTAGTGGTTGAATTAAGAAAGCTCTATTATAGTCACAGACTACCCTGTTCTTGTACTTGGAATTGTACATAACAATTGTAATGAGATTGCTTTGGGAAGATGCAAATACTGAGGATAAATCTGTATAATCCTTTTTGTTCTTGTAGAAGCAGTTGTACTTTGTGTATTTGAGCATTGGCTTTCTCTCACCTACTTGATCCCAATTTAACTAGAATCAATGGCATTTTCAGCTCCTGGAAAGACATTTTGGCATTCTAAGTGAATTTCTGTAGGGAAAAATTAGAAAAAGGCTGTAAACACTAGTCGACTAAGCACAAACCTATGCCATTTCTATGTGATGACAACAAGAGGTTTGAAAAATCATCAATGCAATATTTTTGGCTGAATTCACAACTAAATAAGATTGACAAGGTGATCGATCAATGCATTCAGCAGCACAAAAGTTAGTTGTTAAAATGATACAATAACCATATTGATATAATACTTCACAGTTCCATGTTCTGTGTCAACCAGGTCTATATCAGGAATTATCTTTAGAGTTGGGAATAGATAGGAGATGTCATCCCCAAGGGCTGCCCTGTTCTGTTGTAAGAAAGGTTGCTAGGGATGTGCATGAATTGATTCCATCCATCATGTGAACCAAAAGGTTTTCAAGTCACAAATTTCCCTGCTACATATTTGACTATTTAATAAATTTATCCAAACTTTAAAAAATTTCATTTACATTTTTTTTTCTTGTATCCCATCTTGAAATGATGAATTGTTTGAGATCATTGTCTGCCGCTTCTTTCTTTTCTTAGTGTGGAAAGGAGCACAGGGCGGGGACTTTAGGAGACTGAGACAATAACTGAGTGTATGACCTTGGAATGGTCACTTTATCTCTCTCTTCCTCAGCTTCCATATGTTTAAAATAATAATGATGGTTTCATTAATATTATAACCCCTCTCATATCTAACATTATATCGTTATTGTTGTTCAGTCGTGTCCAACTCTTCTTCACCCCATTTGAGTTTTTCTTAGCAAATATACTGTAGTGGTTTGCCATTTCCTTTTACAATTCATTTTACAGATGAGGAAACTGAGTCAAACAGGATTGAGTGACTTGCCCATGCTCACATATCTGAGGTCAGATTTGAACTCAGGGAGATGAGTGACTCTTCCTGACTCCAGGCTTGGCTTTCTATCCATTGTGCCACCTAGTGACTCTAACAATCTAATGATGTTTTGTTCTACAGTTTATTGGATAAACTAAAAGGAAGACATTGTCAAGAGGCATGGATAAGTTGAAATCTGTGTCATTGAATGGAACTTGGAAAAATTCAAAGAATGACTCAATATTAGCATTCCATTATTTTATAACCTAAACTATGTTTACCTTATTCATGCTATTCATGATTTTATACAATTTGGACACGATAATTACCTCTCTGTCTTTTTCTCTCCCCCCGCCCCATGTGTCTGTCTTTCCTATCTTTTATATATTTCAGCACAGACCCACTGTGATATTTTTTATAATACTCTTGGTTTATGTGGACATTTTAAACCTGGCATATGTATATTTTAAAAACATTTTGCTAATTATTTCAATATTATTGGCTTTCCTTATTATCCTATATATTTTATTTCATGCACTTAAAAACACCATTCTAAGAATCATCAGATAGCCAAAGGAGCCCATACCAGAAAAGGTATTAAGAACTTCTGGTTTAGAGACTATTTCTTTTATATATTTTCCTTAAAATTTCTAAATAAATTATTCACACACTATTTCTCTTTGTAAAAAACCACATTGCTTTAACCATTTATACATTTTCTTAAATGTTTAGTTATCCTACACTTCCTTAGGTATTCCTTCCAGCTTCCTTGTAATGGGTGTGAGGCTCATTAATCTATATTTCTCCAGGTTCCCTCTGGAACCCTTCTGAGAGTGAGTGTCATACTGGTCTTTTTTTAAGGATATATTCATTTTGGTAAGTGAGTAAATCACGTAACCATAAGGTGTCTTAGCATTCCATGATTTTGTTTTAGTGGTATTTTGGAAATCTTATACCATCTGATGAACTGAGGTTGAGAGTTACCAAGTGGGCAGTGGAGAGCTACACAGGGGACACAGACAGACAGCGATACAGCATAAAGAAAACATTATGCAGGTGAAGTGTTAAGAAATGTTAATATAAATATAAGTACAGAAAAAAAAAGATGGACCAATCACAAAGTAACACTAGAGACGACCAATGCATACAAAATATACATTTATCTCTGCCAGCCATATAATATCAAGAGCATGCTAGGAAGATTTCCCAACAAACTGAGGGTTAGGAGACCTGGATTCTAGCCATGGCTCCAACAACATAATTGGACATCTGACCTTGTGAAAGCCACTTAAACTCTATAATCCTCAGCTCTAGCAATCTAAACATATTTGAGACTCCAGTATGTTGAGTAGACCCCTTAGAGGTAATTAAAAGAATACATGGATAAGAATCATACAGGATGGGCAGTCAGGTATAGAGTTAATCTGTTATGCTCAAATCAAAGAGATCACAGATCCATTAGAATGTAAGAGGATTTAGAAATAAATTTCAGTTTTATGAAGGAATTTAAATTCAAAGCATTGTTTCTAGCCCTACCCCCACAAGACCTTAAGTGAAACAAAAATTCTTTTGATTTCCTAATGATATTTTCTTTTCTTTTATCTTTTGTCTTTTTGGAGGGGAGAAGGCAGGGCAATTGAAGTTAAGTGACTTGCCCAAGATCACGAAGGTAGTAATCATTAGGGCTGGTAAGCCCCTCCTAATGACATTTTAAATGATTTTAGGGTAAAGTGTGACTTTAAGAGCAAGGGATGTCTTTGGCTGTTTGTTTGTTTTGTTTTGTATCCCCAAAACTGAAGAAAATGAGTGGTACATAGCAGGTGCTTCATAACTGCTTCTTGACAGATTGTGTCATTATTATGGTATTTTCTGCCTATATTTACTTCCTCTGATACATGAACAAAAGGCTGTTTCCTTTTGATAGCTTTTCAGTTGACCACTCTTCATCTACTTTCTTCTGCTGGCACTTCCATAGGCCTTGTAATTTAAACCAGATTCTACTTAAACATTACACACAGTACTTAGCGTTAAGTTATAATTACAGTGAAATTTCTGCTAGAATCAATATTAAGTGTTCACCCAAACCAATGAATTTGACTTGATTAATGATTGCAATAGATTGATGTGAATTAAGAATGGCAGAACATTTAGAGACAGTGCAATTATCACCTTTATTTCATTTTCACAGAATGTGCAATATCCTCAGAATTACCTCATCTAGGACTTTCTCTGTGGTCAGTTGACCTTGAATTTAAAAGCTAGGTGCCTTCAGTATTGATCAAAACCACTAGGGCAAGCTGGTTCTCCCTATGATTAAGATGTCCAAATGAATGAATCCAAATTTCCTAAGAATGATTTGACTTATTAAATGAATCTCACAATGTATTCTCATATTTCTAACCTTCTTTCTAAGATTTCATTGGCTCATATATGATGAGGATTTGGGCCCATAAACATGTATGCATTCACCAAATGTTTGATATAAAATATACAATACACCTTCATAATTCCATTGCTATAAAGGACTCAAGATCCAATTTAGTGATGAGGAAACTGAGACCCAAAGAAGTTAAGTTATAAAAATAATAATAGTTCACACTTACATAGCACCTACTATGTACCAAGTATTATCACATTTGATCTTCACAACCCTTGGAGATAGATGCTATTACAATCTCCATTTTACAACTGAAGAAACTGAGGTAAACCCAGAGAGGTTAAGTAAATAGAGGTTAAGACTCACCCAAAGTCACATAGATCCAGAGGCAACATTTGAGACCAGCTTCTCAGAGAGCTAGCACTCTTTACACTGTTTTCCAAACCCTGAAGGCAGAGTGGGGCCATCAGTTATATCACTGAGTCGCCCTTAGCTGGATTCAAAGTAATTTTCAGCTGTGAACTAAAATTTCAGCAGCACTTACCTTGTCTAATGAAAACAGGACAGGGGTAAACGTGTGTGGGCACTTCACCTGTCTCTAGCCTTGAGAGCTGGCATAGTGTAGAGATATACAATTGTATGTGTGTTTGACTTGGACAATTACATTTGGCCTTTCTTTCTCAAAGACCAGGAGAGAAGCTGACTGCTTGATTACAATGGATAAATTAAATAGATGGGGGTTTTGATTCAAGCTTTCTTCTGAGCTGAACATTTTCCCCCCCAGAAAGGGGTAAAACATAGGAAAGGAAATCCACTTGCCAGTTTAAAAAGAAGATGAACTGCAGACTATTAAAGAGATAACCAACTTTATCTTGTAGAGAAAGGTATTTTCCAGGAACTGAAAACCACTCTGGTTGGTGCTGTTATGTTCCCCCTTTTCTTCTGACACTCACTGACAAAAATGAAAAATATCCAGTTGTGAAGCAAAGGTTGATTGATATACAAGATATGTGGTAGTTTAAAGCTGATCCATGTACAAATATCTTCAGCTGTTTTACCAGGTCAAAATGAATAGACTTTCCATTGAACTTAGGTTCACCTTGAAACAGATGAATCACTAGGTCAAGAAGGGAATGACTACTAGATGATACATGTAAAAATGTTACTAAGGTATACTCAGGGAATTTACTGCAAACTTATTACTCCAAACCCTCCCTAGTCCAGAATTTATAATGTTTTATGAGATCTGTTAAGTGTACTATTTCATTATGTCTACTCCTTTACTGAATCAGGAATTTCTCTGATTTGACACAATCTCTCTACTGTTAAAAATGGCTATGAATACATGCATTCTTATCTTTTTGATTCTTTCCTATGTCTTTCTATATACCCTCCTCCACAGAGGATCTATACCATAGGCCGGGGGCCTTTCTCTAGATATTTTATATTATCTATGCAGGACCAAGAGTTACTAGTGGAATTAATAGAGCAAATATAATAATAGGCAGCTTCCCTTTATTTGTCACTTCAAGGTTTACAAAACACTTTAAGCATATTACCTCATTTGATTCTCACAACAACTTTATGATGTCTGTGCTATTGGTATTTTCATTTTATGGGTAAGGAAACTGAAACTGTAACGGGGTGCTCAAGGCCACTTAGGTAGTAACTGGTTCTGAGAAAGGATTTGAACTCAGATTCCCCTTACTCCAAATCTGACATTCTCTCCACTATGCCACCTGGCTCCCTCTAAACATGATTATAAGAATATTTTTAGCCTATTTAAAGCTTACCACTTTCGGCATATGCTGAAATCATCATTTTTGAATAGGAGAAATGTCAAAATAATAATTATTTTTATTGTTTCATTAAAAATGGTCCAAAAGAATTTCTATGTATAAAAATGTTATTGGTTGCTAAATATGACACCTTAGATTTTTTTAATATAATAAAATAGTAGTAATTTAATGCTTCTGTAATATTTTAAGCATTTCAAAGTGCTTTACTCACAAACCTCTGAGGAAAGCAATGACAGTATTATGATGCCTATTTTATAGATGAAGGAATCTGAGTGCTTGAAACAGTGTGTGTATGTGTGTGTGTGTGTGTGTGTGTGTGTGTGTGTGTGTGTGTATGCTTCTTGACTAATTGACTGAGTCTTAAAGAGTGACTTGTCCTAGGTCACACAGCTAATAACCATCAGAGAAAAGACTTGAACTTGAGTCTTTTTATTCCACACCAAATGTTCTTTGCATTAATCCCACACCTCAACCTCAGGTCCCCTGAATCCTAAGAAGCCCATGACTTACAGTGGGAAAAATGACATCTTTATTTTCACTAACCTCTAAAATGTAATATTTCCTTCAATTATAAAGTTTTTTTTAAGATAAATATTATTCTGAGCAAGGATCCATTGTCTTCACTAGACTGCTAGAGGTCCATGATATAGAAGAAGAAAAAAAAAGGGAAGGGGGGACCCTGAACTACACCATGAAGCCACCTATGAAATATAGTATATTTTAAAAGAAATAATTGAAACTTTTCAGAAATTCATAGAAACCTTGTGTCCATTATTCCAAATTATTTAAGTTTTACTAAAAATTGTTTTTGGAAAAATTGGGTGGAAAAAAGATGATCATTCCATTTTATTTTTATATCAGCTTTTCTAGTGCAACTGAGAAAGCATTTCTATATAAAAATATATATCTCCCAATGGAGCAAGTTAAAAACTTTTTTTTTTTCCATGATGTTCTGAGAATTGTAGTACTTCCCAATTAGAGCAAAAGAAAGAAGTACTTCAAATACAAACCAAATTTCCAGACCTACATGGATACCTTGGCTATGATTCAGACTTACATAAGCTTAGTCAAATCAAACCTACTGGGTCTATTGATTTTCAGAAACCTCTCATAGAAGACAGATGATTATATATATATATATATATATATATACACACACACACACATATATATATACATATGTATACACTTAAACATTGTTATGTTTATGTGCTTGTACATATATATATATCTATAGTTTCATATAGAAGTGTGTATATATGTATATAAATAACTATAAGTTCACTATGGTTTGAGCAGCATGTTTTAATGGGAAGAACACAAGGGAATTAGATCCGAAGATAAAAGATTCTAAAACCTGTCCTTGCTACTTGTTACCTCTGTGACCTTGAGCAAGTCATTTTCAAGTTTTGTGCTTCAATTCTCACATCTTTGAAATTAAAATTTCAGGTCTATAAAATAAGAAAAAGAGGTTGAACTAAATGACCAGTAACATCCCTTCCAACTCTAAAGCCTATGAGACAATGACTGCTAAGTACTATTTGCCTACATAGGCATGTGGAGAGCATAGACTGGTTTTGTTCATGTTCTATGCATATCTCTGCAGACATCAATCCCATGGATACCAATATATGTCTATTATGTATACATTCAGAAAAGGCAACTTTAAAAGAATCTATGTAATCCTTTGAATTGCTTGTTTTATGGGTATTTTTTTAATGGACCTGCAGTTTTAAAAGTTGACTCCTAATTTTTTTTTCAATTCCTTACCTTTCATCAGCCAGAAAGGCTTTCTTTTTGAGTACTGAATCCTTCTTTGAAATATAGGAAATGAAAAATATGTTAAATGGGACACATATACAAGGTCAAACAACTTGATAAATATCCTTACTTCAGAGAACCAAAGAGGCATTGTATTTGCAAGTAACTAGAAACAGGACGTTCTAACTCTACTGTGAATATGAGTATTGTCTGATGTTAGGTGAACCATGTCCAGAGATACTGAAAGGGAGGCAGCTGACCTCCTTGACTGAACATGATGTTGATCTGCACTTTGTTCCACTGAGCTATGCTTTCTGCAAGACTGATAGACTATACCTATCTCTTGGATCACAGAGTAACCCTAGGGCTTGGGGAAGAAAACTTAAGTATTTCAACATGACTTTTTTTTTTCCTCCTAAAGATTTAGGAGATTAAAAAGTAGCAATCCTAAATTTCCTTTTTTCACTTTCCATACCCACATCATCAGCTTTCCATCCATTTTAGTTGGGAAAAGGTCTCAACCCTTCATAGTGATGGAGTCTCTACTTCAATTCTTCAGAGGCTGAGGTTGTTTCAAGGGTTTAAAAAAATGAGTATTTCTCTTTTTTTTAAATTTTTTTTTAATGCTTTATTAACTTCTGATTTACATAGTTCATTTCCACGATTTTGAGTTACAAATTTTCTCCCCGTTTTTATAGGGGGGGAAGGGGATGTGAGGGGGGATGATGGAAGGGAGGGCAGGCTGGGTGGGAGGGAAGTTGGAAGCACCCACTTTTGAAAAGGGACAGGATCAAAGTAGAGAATAGAACAAGTGGGATGTGGGACAGGAGGGAGGGAAATATAGTTAGTCTTCTACAATACATCTACTATGTTATTGTTTTGCATTAGCCGCACATGTACAACCTATACTGAACTGCTTGTCCCCCCAGTGGGGGTGGGTGGCAGGGGGGGAAGGGAATGAATCTGGAATTGAAAGTTTTAAAATCAAATATTCAAATATATGTGTATATATATATATATGTGTGTGTGTGTGTATACTATTATTAATACCATCTTACATGTTATTAAGAAAAAAAAGATATACAGGCACTGAGGCATAGAGATCCACTGGAAAAGTTGAAACGGGTATGGGAGAAAATATGGGAGAGAGCAAATCGGAGGTGGGGATATCCTATGAGTATTTCCCTTTAGGAGAAATTTTTTTTTTTATTAAATGAGTTTTGCAATTTTCAGAAAGGAACATGGTTTTCTCTCTTCTTATTCAAATACAAACCCATTGTGTTACCTGTCTCCAGTATCTCTAAGATAGATATATATGTGTGTGTGTATAATACATGTATATACCCATATCTATTTGTGTATATATGTACACATATGCAGTATAATAGACTACACAGAATTTCTCAGTTTGTGTATATATAATATACATATACACACCTGTGCCTATACATAAACATATGTATGTGTATGTTGTTTGTATTTGTGTATATATATATATATGTTGTCTATCAAACTACATAGCATAGTCTTGATAATAGGCATTCTTTATTCACTTAAAGTTTATGATCCTTCAGAGGACAATGAAAAATTCAATAATAGACATGAACATGTTACAACATATTAAAAATAAGGAATTACATAAAAGAAGTATGCAAAGCATCTCATTGAAAAAATAAATGTATGACTGAAGAATAAGATGGTCTGGATTTTTATGGAAAACAAGGGATTAAACAATGAATGAATGAGTGAAAAATGAATGAAAAATTTACATAAATAATGAAAATGTTTACAATATGCCAAATACTGTACTAGGAATGTAAATAAAAAAAGAGATATAGACTATGTTTTCATGGGGCTAAAATATTAGCAGGGGAAAAAAAAACACATATAGAGGAGTAGTGGCTAGGGAAAGATGCTTTGGTATGGGAAGACTTATAGTGCTGGTTGATGGGTGGAGTCATAGGATAATCAATTTATAGAAACTTTCCAGAAGCAATGATAACTTTGATTTGATAATATCTCCCAGAGTAAGTAGGGAAAAACTAGGGGTGGCAGGTATCATGGGAAAATGGCTAGGCTAAAGCATGGTTGAGTATCGGGGGCTGGTTGCATATAATAGACTCTCTCCAGTCAGGACAACTTAGACCAGGGGTAAGATTTATATAGGAAGAAGCCCCAACATACTAGAGTGTCAGAGCAAGAAGATAACTCGGCCATACTTCCACGGCAGCCTTCAAATAAAAGCCTTCAGAATAGCCTTCCAGCTCTAGTATTCTACAATTTTAAGTTTGTCTAGAAAAAGGGGATATAGAAGATAATAAGACCACCCTATACATACACTTCCTGTGGGCACACACACCTAATCCTACCCCCATGAAATTATTTGAGAGCAGGGATGAGACATACACCATGTTTTCATTGGTTTTAGAGTGTCAAAATTTTTATGATTCATTCTTTGGTGACAGGAAAGCCATAGCAATAGTACCACAGAAAGAGAAAATACTGATTTACCCAAGAAGACTTTTTGGAATATTCAATAAAAAAGCACTTTGTTCATAAAACCAAGATTTAAAAACATTTTATTTGATTTTGTAAATACCAGACTTTAAGCAGGAAGGTACTAACAGAAAATCTCTGAACAAGTCCCAGTCCCTTCCTAATATAAAGTGAATATCGTCAAATGAGAATATGGACTTTATTTTAGTTTAAATGAAAAAAAGGATAACAAGTCACACATTTCTCCTTAAATATACAGAATGTTACAGCTGGCTACAAAGATGAGCAAAGAATTCAGATATACGAGCTATTAAATCATATTACAAAGCATTCCAAACGAAGAAGAAAATATTTAGACATACCTTGTTAAAATGAAATTTAGTCTGGATGTAATGAAACAGAGCAATGTATTCTTCTATGCTGTCCTATTATCAACACATACAGATTAGCTGGGAAAAAGCAAAATAGCTAAATTGCTTAGCACAGAGCCTCACACACAGTAGGTGTTTAATGAATAAATACTTGTTGACTAACTATGAAACTCCCAATTTGAGGTTTTTACCCAGCTCAGTGATTTCTCATCAGAAGCAAATTGAATAAAGGAGGTTTTGTTACAATTCTAAACAAAGGTGCAGCAAGGGTCTGTTGCTTTAATATCTAACAAGTCACCCCTCCATACTCTCTAGGCCCCTGACTTCCTTCATTATTGTATATTGTATCATTCCCATTATCTCCCTTTTCCACTGCTGATCCAGAGCTGCTAAATGACACTGGGGAACATGTAAAATCATGCTGATTTTATTGATTCCCTATCTCATTCTATAAACAGTATTCCAAACATTTTTGTTTTCTCATCAATCGCCCCCAAATAGCCTCTCCCCTGTTTACAGCTGATGCCTTACCCTCATGCTCCAAGATGAATAAGAGCTCTCTTATTTCCTCCTACCCCTATCCAAATTTCATTTCTCAAAAATTCTCAGCAGTCATCTATTTCTCCTACTTTTTGTATACTGGAAAAAAATACATCTATATTCCTAAGAAATAATTGATATCATTCCCTCCCACCCCCTGTAGCAATCATCCTCTCTGTCTCTATTTCTATCTCTATTTCTCTCTGTCTCTCTCTTTCTATCTCTCATAACTGCTGACATTTATATTTATGGTGTTATCTCTTGGCAAAAGGGGTGATGGGAAATGTGGAAATGCAGTTTTTCACAAATGAAGAGAAGGACTTAAAAAGGATCATGGGAGACTGAAGCCTGGTGGAAGAAGGGAGGCCAGGCGAGGTGTACTCTCTCATGAAGAGGAGAGAGCCACAGAGTGAGGTGATATCAAGGAAAGAGAGTGCTACTCCAAAGTGAATGTAATCATGAGCAGTTGCAGCCTTGTCTGGGTCATGGACCCCTCTGAAGGATAAGAATTTCTTGTTTGCCTAGATGAACCTATTTGTGATACTGTGGGAAATGGTGGAAGTTACCTCATCTTCACTCTCTCCCCAGCCTCTTCACTACATATAGCCAACTGGAATTCCTACCCTAAAGAGTCTTCTCTTTTTGTTAATTTATCATTATTTATTTACCTTCTATTAAAAAAAAAAAGTTGTACCTTCAGATACACATAAACTAATTTTCTTGCATTCTGACTAAATATATGAAAAAGTGAACTAAGCTTAGGAGGAATGGTCAAAAGAGAACCTGAGACCATCACCTTAGAGTTAACCATGAGTGTGTATTAATCTCCCTGGCTGACTGCATAAAGACAGACTCTATAACATTTTTAAGTTTAAATTAAAAAAAAAATATTGGTTAATGTTATCTCATTTATCTTAAAAAATATCTTAGGATTTGTATTTCAGAAATGATAGAACTGAACCTCAGAGAAGCTAAGTAACTGGTCATTCACCAGTGGCAGAGGCAAGATTCAAACACAGTTCTCTCCTCAATGCCAATCCGGAACACTTTCTACCATGCTACTCTAGTTTTCATTAGCTATAAACATCCTCAATTGTTCTC
Source organism: Petaurus breviceps papuanus (assembly GCF_028583685.1). Classification (NCBI taxonomy): domain Eukaryota; kingdom Metazoa; phylum Chordata; class Mammalia; order Diprotodontia; family Petauridae; genus Petaurus; species Petaurus breviceps. Next base: position 1,709,988 of record NW_027187308.1, on the reverse strand, counting down.
ATAGTCCTATACCTTCCCAGTTCTGAAGGATATTTCCCTTTAACCCTTATACTATACACCAATCATCACATGCTTTGCTTATTTTTACTGCCAAATTAAAAAAGAAAGTCACCTACAGCTATTACCTTACCTCCCAATTCATTCAATCCTTAGACTCTTAGAATTTATCTTTAATGCCTATCACTCAATTGAAACTGCTCTTTCCAAGCAATGACCTCTTAATTACCAAATTTGATGGACTTAACTCCTTTCCTTATTCCCCTTGGGTTTTTTACAATATTGACATTGCTGAATTTCCTCATTTGGTTTCAGAGACATCATGCAGTTTCTACTTTTGCCTCTTACTTTTTTCAGTCCTATTCTCTTACTGATCTCATGAAGTTAATCAAAGTTCTTTGTCAATTTCTTCTCCCTCTAGATTGTGTCCCTATTAAATTCTATTCACTCCCATGGCTGCACTCATGTAGATGAATCCCAAATAATTATTTCCAATGTTTCCCTGTTCCAACTCCTAGATGTGAATTTTTAAATGCTATCCTTTACCTGCATGTTGACTAGTACTTCAAACTCAACATGTCCAAAATCAAACTTATTTTCTTTTCCTCTGACAACAAACTGATGGCTGAGTATTTCATTCCTTTCCCAATCCCCAACTACATTTTCACAAGACATTGTATTGTGGTTACCTAGTAAGAGTCATTGAATTATGCTCGGGGAAGGGTATGAAATGCTCTTTTTTTTCATTTTTCAAATGATTTATTAACTTATGATTTACATCATTCATTTCCTGCAGATTTTGAGTTACAAATTTTCTCCCCATTTTTTCCCTACCCCCACCCCCAAATAGGGGTCCCACAGGATATCCCCTTCTCTAATCTGCTCTCTCCCATATCTTCTCCCATAGACCCTTCGACTTTTCCAGTAGGGCATGGTGGATCTCTACGCCCCAGTGCCATATGTTATTTCCCAATTACATGTCAGACAGTATTGATAATGGTATTTACACATATACATACATGTATGTATATATTTTATACATTTGATTTTAAAATTTTGAATTCCAGATTCATTCCCTTCCTCCCTTGTCACCCACCCTTACTGGGAAGATAAGCAATTCAGTATAGGTTGTACATGTGTAGCTAATGCAAAACATTACCATAGTAGATATATTGTACAAGACTGACTATATTTCCCTCCCTCCTATCCCACCTCCCACTTGTTCTATTCTCTACTTTCATCCTATCCCTTTTCAAAAGTGGATGCTTCCAACTTCCCTCCCCCTGCCCCAACCTGTCTTCTTTTCCATCATCGCCCCTCTTATACCCTTCCCCCCCTACTCTATTGTAGGGTGAGATACCCTATTTAGTGCGTATGTCATTCCCGCCCCAAGTCTAATTCAATAAGAATAAGGTTGACCCATTCCCATTTGCCTTCCCCTCCACTGTAACCATTTTCCCTTACCTCTTCTATATGAGATAGTTTACCCCATTCTGTCTCTCCACATCTCCTCTCATTATATTCCTCTCTCACCTCTTAATTTCACCTTTTAAGTATCATCCCTTCCTATTAAATTGGTCCTGTGCCCTCTATCTATGTATGCCTGTAAACATATATACACACATTCACATATATATTCATACACCCATATACCCTCTAATATAGACAAATATATGTATATTTCTATTCCCTTCAACTATTTTCATACTGAGAAAAGTTTCATCAGTTACAAATATCATTTTTCCATGTAGGAATGTTAATAGTTCAACTTTGATAAGTTCCTTATGATTTCTTTTCCCTGTTTAGCTTCTCATGCTTCACTTGCTTCTTGTATCTGAATGTCAAATTTTCTATTCAGCTCTGTTTTTTTTCATCAAGAATACATGAAAGTCCTCTATTCCACTGAATGACCATAGTTTCCCCTGAAACAGGATACTCAGTTTTGCTGTTTTAGGTGATTTTTGGTTTTAATCCCAGCTCCTTTGACCTATGGAATATATCATATTCCAAGCCCTTCGATCCCTCAGTGTAGATACTGCCAGATCCTGAATTCTCCTGATTGTGTTTCCACAATATTAAAATTTATTTCTTCCTGGCTGCTTGCAATATTCTCTCCTTGATCTGGGAATTTTGGAACCTGGCTATCATATTCCTAGGAGTTTGCTTTTTGGGATCTTTTTCAGGTAGTAATCGGTGATTTCTCTCAACCTCTATTTTTCCCTCTGGTTCTACAACATCAGGGGAGTTTTCCTTGAGAATTTCTTGGAGGATGATTACTAGGTTCTTTCTTTGATCATGACTTCAGGTAGTCCAATAATTTTTAAATTATCTCTCCTGGATCTATTTTCCAGGTCAGTTGGTTTTTTTCCCATGAGATATGTCACATTGCCTTCTATTCTTTCATTTGTTTGGATCCATTTTACAGCATCTTGATTTCTCATAAAGTCATTAGCTTCCATTTGCTCCAATCTAATTCTGAATGAATGATTCTCTTCAGTGAACTTTTGAGATTATTTTTCCATCTGACAAATTCAGCTGTTTAAGGCATTCTTCTCCTCATTGCCTTTTTGAGCCTCTTTTGCCAATTGAGTTAGTCTATTTTTTAAGGTGTAATTTTCCTCAGTCAGGCTGTTGACTCTCATTTCATAATTTTCTTGCATTGTTCACATTTCTCTTCCCAATTTTTCCTCCACCTCTCTTATCTGTTTCCTAAGGTCCTCTATGGCCTGTAACCAGCTCTTATTTTCCTTTGAAGCTTTTGGTGCAGGAGTTCTGACTTCTGGTGTCTTCCTCCTGTTCCATGCTTCGATCCTTTTTGTCCACAAAATAGGAATCTAATGTTGGATTCTTCTGTTTGCTTTTCTTCCTTTCACTGGTCATGTTGCCACTCAATTAATTGAATTTTGGGTTTTTTGCCACAGTAGGACTCTGCTACCAGACAGGGCAACTTGGTACCAAATGCTGGGGTTTTCTCAGCTGCCGGGGGCATTAATTGGGTGCCCTCTCTGAAGCCTCTACAAGCTCTGGAAAGCTGGTCACATGCCCCAGGTCCTCCACCCTAGACCAAAACCCAGATCCAAGTAGGTTAAAGCAAAAGCGATTACCCCTCAGACTGGTTGCTTGGTTCCCCTACACAGCTGAGCTGCAGCCCTCAGAGTCTTCTCACCCTGGGGGCAAAAGCTGAGGCACTCCCAACTCCTGGCTCTCAAAGTCCACACTGCACTGAACTCTCACTTTGTCCTTAGCATCTATGTGTTGATAATTGTGGATACCACCACAGCTGCTGGTGATCTGGAGTCCCTCCAGTCAGTGGTTGATAAGGCCTGCCCTGGGGCTTAAACCTAGGTTTGGGGCTGGGCTGGGCTCCCAGAGCACTGTGCTGGCTAATTCCTACCAGCCTGCTGGGATGTCCTCAGCAAGAGGTTAGCTTCTCTGTGTCATTTTGTGGGTTCTGTAGCTCCAAAGTTTGTTCAGAGTCCCCACTTACATGGATTGGAGGTTGTGAGAGCTGAAGCCATGCAGAAGTCCTGTTTCTACACCACCATCTTGACTTTGCCCCCCTGAAATGCTCTTTTCAAGGTGAATGAAGGAAGAAGGGCAGATAAGAAAAATCTCTCAATTCTTCAACCTATGTGGACAATATAGAAACTTTTCGTTCTACTCATAGAAAAGCCAATGGGTATGATCTGGGAGAAACAAGTGAGGACCTGTCTAGGCCAGCTGATGAGTAAGCAATGAGAGGTAGGATTGCTATTCCTACAGCCCTTTAAGTGACCAAAAATTAAAAAAAAATAGCTTTCACTCATTGTGTGGGACTGGCATTTCTCCCTTCTTATGCTGAGAGGTAAAACATTTATAAACATATATTTTTCCTCTATCTTCTGACTTGGAGGTAGGGAAAATGGAAGCCAAGTCTATTTTTTCTTGCTGTGGATTTTGTAATATAGAATGAATGAAAGGCTTATCTCCATTTTGATACCAATATACCATTGCTTTTATATTAATGTGCTGTAATGGAAATGCAGATTTAAAGATCTTCCCTGCCCCTAGGCTAAAGTGCACCTGGAGTCTGGGGAGGGAGGCTTGTTTTTCAGTAGATACTTTTTGATTGGCCAGTGAGTCAATAAGGTTGTTACATTCTCTGAGCCAGGAGAAGGCTATATAAGCCCTGATGTGTAGCTTTGTTTTGGGACTCACTTTGAGAAGTGTTCTGTGATTTGATCTGAATTCTGGGAAGCCGTTGTTGAGAGTCCCCCGGCTTTGAAAAACCCAGATGTGGAAACCCAGATGTTGACTGGGTATGGATGTAATGGTTGGACAGTTTGGCAATCTGTCTACTTGATCTGTTTCTGTATTGATAATTCTGCCTGTATGCTTTGAAGTTCGGGGTGCTGACCTTTTTCCCCTGAACAAGGTAAACGATATATGTCTGACTGATTAAAGTAAGCTGGTTAACCCATTTTGAGTTGCTTTCCTTTAACAAAGCAGATCCAAGAACCTGTGGTAGCTGCAAACCCTGAGGACGCTTGGGGTGCTTGCTGCTACATGTGCTTATATTTATTTGTTCACTTTGACTTAATATTTTTCTAAAATAATGACATTTCTAAAGGTGATTCAATGGCACATTCATAAGGCATTTAAAAGAAAGGGTATGGGAGATGGCTAAGTGGAGCACTGAATAGAGCACCAGCCCTGGAGTCAGGAGGACCTGAGTTCAAATTCTTCCTCAGACACTTAACACAAAACTACCCATGTGACCTTGGGCAAGTCACTTAATGCTAATTGGCCAACTGTCCTACCTTCCCCCCCCCTCCAAAAAGCAAAAAAACAAAAAAAAAAACAAAACCCCAAACCTAGTTTCTTGGGGCAGCCAGGTGGTACAGTGAGCAAGAGGTCCAGTCCCGGTGTTGGGAGATCCAGGTTTGGTTCCGGCCTCAGATACTTGGCACCCACACAAAATAACTGGCTCTGTAACCTTGAGAAAGCTACTTAACCCCAATTGCTTTAAAAAAAAGGAAAAGAAAAGAAAGAGTATGGCTAACTGTGTAGGAATTGACAAGCTCAAATGTAGATCATTGGAAATATAAGCACACCCTTATACAGACAACAGAACTTAGCATGACCTATGCAAAGGTCAAGAACAAGGGCTGATTATCCACCAGTCATCCTGAGATATGGAAAGAGTGGTATTCAAGGGTGGGCAATGTATTCTTTAATGTGCAGCCTGAGACTGAGATGCAACAAAGCATCATTTAATTCTCTTCTTGCGCTAGATTTGGTCTAACAATTAACACCAAGAAAATGGAGGTTCTGTACTAGCCAGCCAAACACTATCCATACATGGAAACATCAGTTACAGCAAATGGAAAATGTTTGAATGCTGTGGATAGGTTCACTTATCTCGGCAGTATACTCTATGGGGATGACCACATAGATAGTGAGATAGACATATACATTACCAGAGCTAGCTCAGTGTTTGGGGGGCTCTGAAGGAAAGTGTGGGAGAGAAAAGGTATTAGGCTGCCTACCAAATTGAAGGTCTACAGAGCCATGTTGCTGACCTCATTGCTGTATGGCCTGTGAACCCTAGTCAGTGTATGAGTGCCATGTCAGGAAACTGAATCACTTCCATTTGAATTGTCTTAGGAAGATTCTGAAGATCATCTGGTAAGATAAAGTACAAGACACTGAGGATTCCTTCTCAAGCTGAATTGCCAACCATTCAAACTGTACTGCAGAAAGTCCAACTCAGATGGGCTGGCCCCATTGTTTGAATGACAAAAGTATGTTTGACTACAAAACTATTTTTAAATAAAAAAACTCAGGAAGCAAGAGCCCAGTGGAGATTAGAAGAAGTAATATAAAGACACTGTCAAGGTCTCTCTGAAGAACTTTGGAATTGATTGTGAGACATGGGAGACACTAGTATAGGACTGCTCAGCATGGTGTGCCCACATTGAAGATGTTGTAAGAGCCAGGTAGAATTTCAGTAGATCAAAAAAAAAAAAACTTGAGATGCACAAATTTAGTTCTCTTGCTAGTTTTTGTGACTTTTTTTGAAAGTCATTTAATTTCTCTAAGGCTCATATGTAAAAGGGGACAGTAATGTCTCTAGTACCTACCTCAAAGATTTGTTAAGGATAGGGATAGATATTGGACCTGTGAATTTGCAGATATTGGAAATTGTCAAATCGGAGAACTTCTTTAACCAAAACAAGTCAAGAGTACTGACAGGTTTAATGATTTATTGGGGGGGACACTTACACATGTCACCCCCGCCCCAATTCAATAATCTCGTGTCTCTTTATTTGCCTCCAGGATCAAATCTAAGATTGTCTACTTGAATTTCAAAGTGTTCCATAACCTGATACTTAACCACATTTCTAGTCTTCTTCCTCTTCTTTTTTTTTAAGCAATTGGGGTTAAGTAACTTGCTCAAGATTACACGGCCAATTATTTCTGGGTGTGATACTAAGTATCTGAGCCCGGATTCTATCCCTAGGTCATCCCGACCCTGGGGCCGGTGCTCTTACTCGCTGAGCCACCTGGCCGCCCCTCTTTCTAGTCTTCTTACACTTTATAAGCATTCTGTGATCCAGTGGCACTGTCCTCCTTTCTGTTCCTGCTATAGAATAGTCTGTTTCTGAACTTCAAGGATTTTCCACTGGGTGTAGCCCATCCCTAAAGTCCTGTCCCTCCTCATCTCTACTTCCTGGCTTCAAATCTCAGCTTAAGTCCCACTTTCTTCAAAAAGCCCTTTACAATTCTTCCTTTTTGAAACTTTGAAACTCAAGAGACTGTGGAACTGAATGTTGTAAACTAAAAGTAATTCTAATGTCTTCCCTGTATTGATTATCTCCAATTTATCCTGTGTATGTCTTGATGGCACAAAGTTCTTTTCATGTTATCTTCTCCATTAGATTGTGAGCTCCTTGGAAGCAGGGATTGGCTTTAGACTTTCTTTGTATCCACAAGTTTTAGCACCATACGTGGTAGAGGTTCACAGTAAATGTAATCCATTTACAACCAGAATTTAAGCAGGACTTAAATTTTGGTTCTGATCTTAAACACAGAATTCTTATGAGGATCAAAGAATAAAATGATTGTGAGATATTTCATAAGCTTGTATGATTTAAATAAATGCCATTTATTATTATAATAAACTTGTGAATGAAATTATGAACCAAATGATAAAACAGTTTGGGGGGTTTTCAGTTGGCTAAATAACTGTAGCTAAAAAGACTTGATTAATAGTTCTGAAAACCTAGAAGAAGGTCCTTGATAGAGTGCTTCTAGACTAACATTGATTCTGAAATGTTCAATATTTTTATCAATTCTTTAAATGAGTGCTACTATACTAACATTGACTCTGATCTGTTCAATATTTTTATTAATTCTTTAAATGAAAGCAGGGAAGAGATGTCTATCAAATTTGCAAATTATACAAAGTTAATACTTTCAACTAGAATCCATTATACAAAGTTAACACTTTCAATTAGAATCCATTTGGGAATATCATTTGGATTCAGATGCCATATTTAATAGCAAGGCAGAGAAATGGCTTGGCAACATATTGTGTGAAAAAAATCTGGAAATCAAAACGAGCCAATGATGGGATAAAAAAGTGAACAGTAGCTTATGTTTCTTTGATTGAAGTATCATGGCCAGATCACAGAAAGTAAAACTCCCAGTATACTCTATGAAAGCAATGTGCTAGATGACACAATATAAGGATAATGGCGATCTATATCCAATTCAAAATGGGGGAGTCTGTATAATGGAGCATCTAAGAACCATGACTCACCATGAAAGTAAATCAGTCAGTTAGCATTTGAAGACATGGGGTGTGTTTAGTTTATGGCAGAAGGAACCTGAAGGGATACATTATAGTAGTCTCCAAATCTATGAAGTGACATAATATAGAAAATAAAGCCGACTTATTCTATGTTGTTCCAAAAGCAACAAGGAAATAGGTTTCATTTCAACATAAAGAATAACTTCTTTAAAAATTAGATCTATTACTGGGCTCTTCTCAGCAATGTAAGGTTATAAGACAACTCCAAAGACTCATGATTGAAAGAGATATCCACATCCAGAGAAAGAGATGTGGAGTCTGAATGCAGATTGAAACAAACTACTTGCTCTGTTTCTTTTTCTAGTTTTGTTTTATTTCCTCTTTCCCACTGATCATTCCACCAGGTATAATCCTTCTTTACAACCTGACTAATTATTAATGTGAAGATATTTGTGGATCCTATATTTGAGTGCATGCCTTCATGACGGGGGTAGGGAGGAGGAAAAAGAGGGGGAGAAAATTTGAAAATCAAGAGACTGTGGAACTGAATGTTGTAAACTAAAAGTAAATAAACAAATCAATTAAAACAATTAGATCTATTGCACAAGGGAACATGCTCTTTGATGAGGGAATAAGCACCTAAGCCCTAGGGATATAATCATATTGAACATGAATATATCACTTTAAGATTTTCAAATTTCTTTACATATAATATTTCATTTGATCCTCAGTGTAATCCCATTTTACAGATGAGGAAACTGCAACACAGAGATTAAGTGACTTGACCATATGACACAGTATGTAAGTGTCTGAGATAAGATTCAATTCCTTGTTTCTGACTTAGAGGCCTTCTCTCTAGCTGCACTGCCACACAAATTTCTGCCAAGAGATTCAACAAGGACCTGATAACCATCTCTTAGTGCTACTGTAGAGGGAATTTCGGCATTCAAGTAGATAAGTCCTAGAACTCTGCTAAATCTTAATTCTCTTATTTTATATAACCCAGATATATCAATAAATAACTCTCCAAAGTATTTATGGAATTTTTATAGTATCCAGAGGTCTGGATTAGTCACTTGGGTATATCAGATATTTAAAAAAAAGATCAGGATCTTTTCTATAAAGGATTTTTACAATCTCATGAGAGAGATGAACTCCTTGGCACTAAAATTTGTTTTTAAAGAATTATCATACTGATACTCTGAGGGGGAAAAGTATGTTAGTGATTATCCTCTACATTGAAGGAAGTATGCTATTTTGATGTGGTATATTATTAGGTGATCAAAGAAATAAAACCAACTACTCCAAGTTTCAGTATTCTTCTCTAAAGACCAAGAAAAAACTAGTCCTAGGCAGCAGGAAAATCTGTTTCTACCAAAACTTGAAGGAAACCATAGCTTAAATTAAGAACTAGTTTCAGCTAACAACTTCACAATGTCCCTAGGAATGAGAATGGACAGCGAGGTGGTACAACAGATGGAATGCCAGTCCTAGAGTCAGGAAGACTCATCTTCCTGAGTTCAAATCTAACTTCAGATGCTTCCTAGTTGACCCTAGGAAAGTCATTTAACCCTGTTTGCCTCAGGTTCTTCATTTGTGAAATAAGCTGGAGAAAGAAATGGAAAACCACTCCAGTATCTTTGTCAAGAAAACCCCCAAAACCCACAAAGAGTCAAATGTGACTGAAAATGTCTAAACAACAAAAGAATGGATAGGTCATCTTTAAAATGTAAGCAAAATCTGGTCCTAGGAGAAATTGGGAGAAAATATTTTTCCACATTGTTTTCATGACTATGTCTTTAGCTAGAGGATCTAGTACTTATTCTCATTAAGTAATATATCTTTTATCTTACAATTTAGAGTATTCTCTCTTTCCCTTCTCCCATTTAGCTCTATAGACCACATCCCATTGATACGCTCTGATCCTGTGCAATCCTTTTCCGTAACCTTTAAAAAAAATCCTTCATAAAGGACCTTTCTAATGTGCTGGAGCCCTTTCTTTCTTTTCTTCATGTTTTAATAGTTCATGAATATGAATGCAGCACCTTGACTTATTCATCCATTATACTTTGCTCTCACTGAGCATCCCAACTCTTCTTCAGTCATACTATATATTCTAAAGATCTCCCTTAGGTCACTTCTTATGAAAGTCATATACTGTAGCATACTAGCATTCAGAAAAAAAAAAATCTTTCATTGACTTTTGGGTGAACTTCAATTTAGAATTTTTAGACATTGCAGGTTTTCCTCCCTCATGGTTATAGTAATAACCACAACAATAACAACAACAATAGCTCACATTTATGTAACACTTAAAGTTTGCAAAGCTGTATAGAATCACCTTGAACATTCTGTATTAAAAACCAGGCTTCCATAGTAGAGAAAAGTTAGAAATTGTTTAAAGTACTATTAAGTTTTCCAAATCCAATCTACTCTGCCTCTTTGTTAAATTTTGGGCCTGGTTGCCCAAGTGCCTGTCTAAGACACATGCATTGATAGACTAAATAAAAATTCAGGCCATCTAATTAAATGTCATAATCTGACATCATAACAATAATAATAATAAACATTCTTTATCTACTTGGCTTTTCCTGTGTGGATTACTAGGACAATTTTTATTGAGTGCTTGCAAATCTCATTAAGTAAGCTGAGAATGTGCAGCTCACTCTAGTATTCTAAGGCTTGATAAAATCCAGAGGTTCCCAAACTTATTTGGCCTACCAACCTCTTAAAAAAAATTATGCAGTGACTCTCTGGAAATCTACTTCCTTTAACCATTTAATGTGTTTTTTTGAAATTTGTGTTATTTCAAAAATATGCAATTTTTTAATGACACATATTAAATTTAATAATTTATTGTAAATTTGCAGATTTTTTCCAGCATTGAAATTCTGATGACACAGTATTGTGTTATATAACTGTATAGTATCATATTGTAAAAAAGTCATCACACACACATATCCCTACCAAGCATTCTGGAATTTACAACAATGTTTGGCATGCTCACTTGCCAACATTTTCTTGTTAAGACCTGTTGGTGGACTTGACCACTGATTGGTTATAACTTGCATTTTATGTGTTTATTTAGAAAATAATGCAATCACTATGACTTTAACTCTGTTGTACAATAGATGAAACATGTATGAATGGTTTTTCAAATGTTTCTTTTTTCTTTATGCTTCCACTGACTGCTTATTTTTATTGAACACCCTTTCCAACTGCACCTGAGGCTACTATCACCCTCTGGATTGTTGCAGCACCCCTGCTGGTTCAGGCAGTATGGCTACTTTGAGAACCTCTGAGTGAACTGATAGAATACAAAAACAGATATATCTGGAGGGTCTCATTATCTACCATGAATTCCCCTTCCTTTTTGACTTAAAATAGGACATCCTCTACAACATTATCAACCCTTCTGATACATATATATCTTTAGTATGCCTTTTTTAATGCTTACTTCATAGTGTCACTCATAGCATAGATTCATTAATAGATTAATTATTAGGTGATTAACATTTCAAACATTGCAATCCATAAAGCACATTTACTAATTTATATAGGGTTGGGAATGCACATCAGTAGAGAGAGATTCTTTTTTTTTTTGGAGGGGGAGAGCTGGGAAATTGGGGTTAAGTGACTTGCCCAAGGCCATACAGCTAGTAACTGTTTAATGTCTGTTTCCTGATTTGAACTCAGGTCCTCCTGATTCCAGGGCCGGTGCTCTATTCACTGTACTGCCTAGCTGTCCCCAGTAGAGAGAGATTCTTAGAGACAATATGATGCTATGAATAAAAAACCAAAAACATTAGATTGAGAGTCAGAGGATCTTGGTTCAAATTTGAACTTTCAAACTTACAAACTGAATTACTTTGGGCAAATCATTCTATCTCTCTGGGCCTCAGCTTCTTCATTTTTAATTCAAAGGAGGGATTGAAGCAGGTATTCTCTAATGAAATGGTTCTTAACTTGTGGTGTCCAGTTGGACCCAACAGACAGATTTCTGGGGGTCCATAATTTTGAAGAGAAATAAAATTCTCTTTATTTTCACTAAAGTGTCAAGAAATTTAGCATTTTTCAATTATTTAAATCATTCTGAGGAGGGGCACAGGGGATTATGACTCAAAAAAAGGTTTAATAATCTTTGTTCTAATATCTTTTTCCAGCATTTAAGCCATGAAATTAAATATCAAAGTATTATTATTATCAGAGGAACATACCACAAAGTTATCTCTGTCATTACATCTAAAAACCCATTTTAAATTCCTTTCACACATTCATGGGACATGCTTTGTTGAAGGAAAGACACTAAGGCTACATTTTGCTCTATTGAGTCAAAAGCTTTTTTAGTAAATAACAGAAGCAGAAGATTATTTTGTTCTCAATATCTCTTTGTCATCTATGTGATGGTGAGGATCATATCATCATACATCTAGAAGTAATGTGGTCTGTTGTAGGAAAAAGTATGCTTGACATGTACAACCTGTATCAGATAGCCTGCCATCTTGGGGAGAGCAAAGGAGGAAGGAAGGAAGGAAGGAAGGAAAGAGAGAAGGAAGGAAGGAAGGAAGGAAGGAAGGAAGGAAGGAAGGAAGGAAGGAAGGAAGGAAGGAAGGAAGGAAGGAAGGAAGGAAGGACAGGAGGAAGGAAGGAAGGAAGGAAGGAAGGAAAGAAGGAAAGAAGGAAGAAAGAAGAAAATTTGCAACTCAAAATCTTATTAAAAATGAATGTTGAAAATTTTCTTTACATATATTTAGAAAAAATAAAGTGCTACAAATGAAAAAGAACAAGAAAAAAGTGTATCTGAAGGACTCTTTTTCATTTTTGTCTTTGTATCTTCAAGTGACTAGTGCCCTGTCACCTCCTCCACCATCCCACCACTGAGGAAAGGCTCCGCAATGTCCTTCTCAGAAATCTACTTGTAAAATGGATTTGACATTGAACTCTTTTTTTTTTCTGAAGGGGGGGGGGCAATTGGGGTTAAGTGACTTGGCCTAGGTTATACAGCTAGTAAGTGTTAAGTGTCTAAGGCCAGATCTGAATTCAGGTCCTCCTGACTCCAAGACTGGTGCTCGATTCAACATGCCACCTAGCCATCCTATTGTCATTGAATTCTTGAAGCCCATATCAGTTGTACACAGCCTCTGGTGGGTTTTACCAAAGTAAAAGGGCTTGAAGTATGCTTCTGTATTTTAGGTGTTGAAATGTGGGTAATCTCAAAGTACATAACTGTGTGGAGCAGTTCTGATCAAAAACATTTTTAGTACATATTACATGCAAGACACTGTGAAAGGTACAGGAAAAACAATGGTTAAAAATTAGCAGCGCTTTCATTCAAACAGCTTATAATCAACTTGGGCGGGGTAGAAGGAGAGAGGCAGCAGAGCTAAGATGGTGGAGTAAAGTCAGGAACTTACTTAAGCTTGTCCCCAGTTACCTCAGATACAAACAACTGGGGAGAATACAGCAGTTTCATAAATAAGTTTAATGCAAAGTAGTATAGAGTAGGGGGTAAAAACAAGGCCTAAAGTTCTCCAGGAAAATTTAAGAAGGAAGAGAATGCTTTCAGCTGAGGGGATCATGGACCTTTACATGAAAGAGGCAGCACCAGAGCTAGGCCATAAAGGTAGATATGGCATCTGAAATAGATATCATATATTGTTCAAAAGCTAGCTTAGCTAAGTATGGAAAGATTCATCTTTAGCTTGTTGGCCAATGGGTGATGGTTTAGCAATCAGCTATTCAGTGCTACTGATATTATCTTTTTTTTTTTTTTAAAGCAATTGGGGTTAAGTAACTTGTTCAAGGTTACACGTCCAGTTATTTCTGGGTGTGGTGCTGAGTATCTGAGCCCAGATTTGATCCAGGTCATCCCGACACTGGAGCCAGTGCTCTTACTCGCTGAGCCACCTGGCCACCCCTAAGCAATTGGGGTTAAGTAACTTGCTCAAGGTTACACGGCCAGGTGTTTCTGTACTGATATTATCTTGACAATATCTCTTGCTTCTATCCCTTCCTGTCCACTCACCTGGTTATCATCCAAGTTCAAACTTTCATCAGATCTCACATTATCTAGTATAGTGACTATTAAAATAGCTTCTTGACTTGTCTTCTCACTTCCATTGTCTCCCCCCTTTCTAGTTCATCCCTCATAGAACTGCCAAAACAATTGCCTAATGCATAAACCTATCTATGCCACTCTTCTAAAAAACTTTCTGATTTTAACAGCTACTCACATAATGAAATACAAACTCCCGTCCAGAATTTAAGGATCTTGAAGACAGAGTCAAGATGGCAGAGTAGAAACAGGAAATTCTGTGAGCTCCCCCCACAACCAGCTCCAATACCTGTAAAATATGACTCTGAACAAATTTGAGAGCTACAGAACCCACAAAGTGACAGAGAGAAACAAATCTCCTGCTGAAGGCAGCCTGACAGTCTGACAGTAAGGGTCTATCATAGTAGTTGGGGAGCAAAGGGTAGTTCTGATGAGCCTCATGTTTCCGGCCCCAGGGTGGCCCCGACAAGCATTGGCCAGAGCAGACTTCAGGAGAGTGAATCACCAGCAGCTGTGGAGGTTTCCAGACTTCTCAACCCAAAAACACCAGAGAGAAAGTAAAAGGTCAGTGTAAAACTCTTTTGGAACCAAGTGACCTAAGAGCTTGATCTGGCCCCTGCCCCTGGGGTGAGAGATTGCAGAGGCATGATGGCTGCAGCCACTGCTCTGTGGCTGCTTCTAGAGCTCCTGGCCCGCAGAAAATAGAGGGACCAAGCAACCATTCAGAGGGTAATAGCTCTTGCTTTATCCTGCTTGGATCTGGGTTGCTGTCTTGGGCAGTGGCCATGGGGTGAGAAATGCCAGTTTGCCAGTGTGTGGTATCTGTAGAGAGGGAGCCCTCCTCAGACCTCTGACAACATTTGCGAAAACCCGAAGGATTTGGGACAAAGCCTTTTCCATTCTGGAAACAGAGTTCTAATGTGGCAAAGAGCTCAAAAGTCAAGTAATTGGCTAGCAAGATGAACAAGCAGAGGAAGCACAATCAACTCAGATAATCCTTTTTTAGGGACAAAAAGGATCAAAGCATGGAATGTGAGGAAGACAACAAAGAACTCCTGCATCAAAAGCTTCCAAGAAAATATATGAGTTGGTTACAGGCTATGGAGATGTTCAAGAAGAATTTTGAAAATCAAATAAGAGAAATGGAGGAAAAATTGGCAAGAGAAATGAGAATGATGTAAGAAAATCATGAAAAAAGAGTCAAAAGCCTGCTAAAGGAGACCCCAAAAATATCAAAGAAAATAACACCTTAAAAAAATAGACTAACTCAAATGGCAAAAGAGGTCTAAAAAACCAATGAGGAGAAGAATGCCTTAAAAAGCTGAATTTGCCAGATGGAAAAGGAATTTCAAAAACTCACTGAAGACAATCATTCCTTCAAAATTAGATTGGAGCAAATGGAAGCTAATGACTTTATGAGAAATCAAGAAACTATAAAACAGATCCAAACAAATGACAAAATAGAAGGCAATGTGAAATATCTTATTGGAAAAACCACTGGCCTGGAAAATAGATCCAGGAGAGATCATTTAAAAATTACTGGACTACCCAAAAGACATGATAAAAAAAAAAAGCCTAGAAATCATCCTTCAAGGAATTACCAAGCGGGACAGCTTGGTGGCGCAGTGAATAGATCACACTGGCTCATTAGTCAGGAGAACCTGAGTTCAAATGTGGACTCAGACATTTAATACACACATACACAAAATCTAGCCATGTGACCTTGGGCAAATCACTTAACCCCAATTGCCTACCCTCCCCACTCCAAAAAGCAAAAAAAAAAAAAAAGAAATTATCAAGCAAATTGCCCTGATATTCTAGAACTAGAGGGCAAAATAGAAATTGAAAGAATTCACTAATAACCTCTTGAAAAAGATCAAACAAAGAAAACTCCTAGGAATATTATAGCCAAATTCCATAGCTCCCAGGCCAAGGAAAAAAATATTAGAAGCTTCCAGGAAGAAACAATTTGAGTACTGTGGAAATCCAATCAGGACAATACAAGATCTAACAGCTTCTACATTAAGGGATCAAAGGGAATTGAATATAATATTCTGGAGAGCAAAGGATCTGGGATTAAAACCAAGAATCATCTACCCAGCAAAACTGAGTATAATGTTTCAGGGGAAAATATGGTCATTCAATGAAACAGAGGACTTTTAAGCATTCTTGATGAAAGAACCAGAGCTGAACAGAAATTTGACTTTCAAATATAAGAAGCAAGTGATACATGAGAAGGTAAACAGGAAAAAAAATCATAAGGAATTTATTAAAGTTGAACTATTTACATTCCATTATGGAAAAATGATAATTGTAACTCATGAGACTTTTCTCAGTATAAGGATAGTTGAAGGGAATATATATGTGTATGTGTATATATATATATATATATATGCATATATATGTCCATATACATGTTTATATAGGAGGGTGTATGTATGAATAAATACATATGTGAGCGTGTATATATATGTGTGTACATGTATACATAGACAGAGGGAACAGGATCAGTTGAATAGGAAGGGATGATATCTAAAAAACAAAATTAAGAGGTGTGAGAGGAATATAATGATAGAAAGATGTAGGGACAGAGAGAATAGGCTAAATTATCTCATTTAAAAGAGGCATGAGAAAACTGTTACAAAGGAGGGGAAGGATAGGAAGGCAAAAGGAAATGGGTCCACCTTACTCTTACTGAATTTAGCTTAAGGAGGGAATAACATATACACTCTAATGGGTATCTTACCCTACACGAAAGTAGGGGGGAAAGGGATAAGGGTGGGGATGATATAAGGGAGGGCAGAATGGGGGGAGGAGGGTAATTAGAAGCACAGACTTTAGAAAAGGGACAGGCTCAAAGTAGAAAATAGAATGTGTGGGGGCGGGATAGGATGGAGGGAAATATAGTTAGTCTTTTGCAATATATCTACTATGGAAATGTTTTGTGTAACTACACATGTTCAACCTATATTGAATCACTTATCTTCCCAGTAGGGTGTAGGTGACGAGGGAAGAAGGGAAAGAAACTGGAAATCAAAATTTTAAAAACACATGTTTTTTAAAAATTAGGTTTTTTTTTACATGCAACTGGGAAATAAGATATACAGGCACTGGTTATAGAAATCTATCTTGCCCTAGTAGAAAATCAGAGTGGGGCTGGGAGAAGTTAAGAAATAGCAGATAGTGGGAAGGGGTATTCAGTAGGATTGCTGTTTTAGGGTGGGGTAGGGGAAAGATTGGTAGAAAATTTGCAACTCACAATCTTGTGGAAATGAATGTTGAAAACTAAAAATAAACAAATTTTTAAAAAAGATTTTAAGGATTTCTACATTTTCACCCTCCAATCTGTCTCTTACAAATTATTCCTCTTTGTTTGCTCTGTGTCCTAATCATCTAATACTGCCATTCCCATCTCTATATATGCATGCATAAATTTTCCTAGAGAACTTTTGACCTTGCCTTTATCCCTACTTTGTACCACTTTGCATTATACTTAAGAAAATGTATTCTCCTCAGTTAACTGTAAGTTCGTCAAGTAAAATATTACCAGATTTTTAACCATTGATTTTTCTAGTAGGTCTCACAATACCTCACATGCAGTAGATGCTAACATATATATATATATATATGTATATATATATATATATATATTGACTAGAACCATCTCTCTGTCTCTTGAAATTATCCATATGTAAATACTTTCTAAGCATCTACATTATGTTATGTTAAAAATTTTAAATGTTAAAAATTTACCTAAATGATAAAAATATAGCTAAATTTAATTTCCAAACCATTTTATGTCCACTTAGATATGGACTACCATAATTTCATATAGAAGTCTATGTAATGCCAACCAATTGCCAAAAGATCACATCAACAATCTTAATTAACAAATACTTTAATTACTCGTGGGTAGAGAGATATAACAGCTAAAGGTAACACCAGATTAGACTATAACGTTGTTTTTAAAACCTTTTTTTATTTTTTTAGGCTTTTTGGAGGGGAAAGGTAGGGCAATTGGGGTTGTGACTTGCCCAAGGTCACACTGCTAGTAAGTGTTAAGTGTCTGAGGCCAGATTTGAACTCAGATCCTCTTGATTCCAGGGTCAGTGCTCTATTCACTGTGCCACCTAGCCACCCCATTTTTAAAACCTTTTGAAGGAGAATGATAGCATATCACAGACAGTATTTATTTTTTTCCATTTTTTCAAATGCTTTGTTAACTTCTGATTTAAATCATTCATTTCCACAAGATTTTGAGTTAGAAATTTTCTCCCCGTTTTTCCCCTACTGACTGCACAAAATAGCAATCCCACAGGATATCCTCTCCTCCTATCTGCTCTCTCCCATATCTTCTCCCATACCCCCTTTGACTTTTACAGTAGGGCATGATGGATATCTATGCCCCAGTGCCTCTATATTTTATTTCCCAATTACATGTAAAATAGTATCAATAATAGAATATATATTCATTTGCCTTTTTATTCTTCCCCTCCATTGAAACAAATTTTCCTTGCCTTTTCTATATGAGATAATTAACTCCATTCTCTCTCCATCTCCTCTCATTATATTCCTCTCTCACCTCTTAATTTCACCTTTCAAGTATCATCCCTTCCTATTAAATTGGTCCTGTGTCCTCTATCTATGTATACCTGTAAACATATATACATACATTCACATATATATTCATATGCCTATATACCCTCCGATATATATATTTCTATTCCCTTCAACTATTTTCATACTGAAAAAAGTTTCATCAGTTACAATTATTATTTTTCCATGTAGGATTGTTAATAGTTCAACTTTGATAAGTTCCTTATGATTTCGTTTCCCTGTTTAGCTGCTCATGCTTCACTTGCTTCATGTACCTGAATGTCAAATTTTCTATTCAACTCTAGTTTTTTCATCAAGAATGCTTGAAAGTCCTCTATTACACTGAATGACCATATTTCCCCCTCAAACATGATACTCAGTTTTGCAGGGTAGGTAATTCTTGGTTTTAATCCCAGCTCCTTTGACCTATGTAGCATCATATTCCAAGCACTTCAATCCTTCAGTGTAGAAGCTGCCAGATCCTGAGTTCTCCTGATTGTGTTTCCACAACATTCAAATTGTTACTTCCTGGCTGCTTGTAATATTCTCTCCTTGATCTGGGAATTTTAGAACCTGGCTATAATATTCCTAGCAGTTTGCTTTTTGGGATCTTTTTCAGGGGCTGATTGGTGATTTCTCTCAATCTCTATTTTGCCCGCTGGTTCTACAACATCGGGGAGTTTTCCTTGAGAATTTCTTGGAGGATGATTTCTAGGTTCTTTCTTTGATTATGGTTTTCAGGTAGTCCAATAATTTTCAAATTATCTTTCCTGGATCTATTTTCCAGGTCATTTGTTTTTCCAATGAGACATTTAACATTGCTTTCTATTCTTTCATTTGTTTGGATCTGTTTAACAGCATCTTGATTTCTCATAAAATCATTAGCTTTCATTTGCTCCAATCTAATTCTGAAGGAATAATTCTCCTCAGTGAGCTTTTGAGATTCTTTTTCCATCTGGCAAATTTGCCTTTTTAAGGCATTCTTCTCCTCATTGCTTTGTTGAGCCTGTTTTGTTTTTTGATTTGGCCTGTTTTTTAAGGTGTTATTTTCTCAGTTAGGCTGTTGACTCTCATTTCGTAATTTTCTTGCATTGTTCTCATTTCTCTTCCCAAGTTTTCCTCCACTTCTCTTATCTGCTTCTTAAGGTCCTCTATGGCCTGTAATGAGCTCGTATTTTTCTTGGAAGCTTTTGCTGCAGGAGTTCTGACTTCACTGTCTTCTTCCTGTTCCATGCTTTGACCTTTTTTGTCCCCAAAATAGCAGTCTAATATTGGATTGCTTTGCTTGGTTTACTTCCTTTGCCTGCTCATCTTGCCATTCAATTACTTGACTTTTGGGCTTTTTGCCATAGTAGGACTCTGCCACCAGATGGGGGAGCTTCTTTCCAAACACTGGGGTTTTCTCAGCTGCCAGAGGTATTAGTTGGGTGCCCTCTCTAAATCGTCCACACACTCTGGCAAGCTGGTTACACACCTCAGGACCTCCACCCGAGAATGAAATCCAGATCCAAACAGGTTAAAGCAAGAGTGATAACCCCTCAGACTGGTCACTTGGTCCCCCTACTCTCTGCAGTCCAGGAGCTGAAGCTGCCAAGTGGTGGCAGCTGCGCCGCAGCCCTCATCAGCTTCTCGCCCCAGAGGCGTAAGCCAAGGCACTCCCAACTCCTAGGTCCCAAAATCCACACTGCACTGACCTCTCACTTTGTCCTTAGCATATATGTATTGATAATTCTGGATACCACCACAGCTGCTGGTGATCTGGAGTCCCTCCAGCCAGTGCTTCGTCAGGCCCGCCCTGGGGCTAAAACCTTGGTGCGGGGCAGGGATCAGCTCCCAGAGTGCTGCATTGGTAGATTCCTGCCAGCCTGCCAGGATGTCTTCAGTGGGAGATTAGCTTCTCTGTGTCATTTTGTGGGTTTTGTAGCTCCACAGTTTATAGTCCCCTTTTACATGAATTGGAGGTGATGGGAGCTGGAGTCAGGTGGAGGTCCTGTTTCTACTCTGCAATCTATAACAGACAGTATTTCTTCATGAAATAGGTAAGTAGTGAAGGGAAAAATCAATTTAAAGAATTGACTTGCCTTTTCCCCTCAATCCCTCCTCCCAAAAAAAAGAGAAACTTTTGTGCATTATCTTGAAGGAAATTAGCAATGATAATGAAAGTATATTGGAGGAAAATTGGAAATGGCCTACAAAGTTTTTTTTTTTTTAAAGCAATTGGGGTTAACTAACTTGCTCAAGGTTACACGGCCAGTTATTTTGTGTGGGTGCCAAGTATCTGAGGCTAGATCCAATCCCAGGTCTCCCGATGCCAGGGTCGGTGCTCTTACGCACTGAGCCACCTGGTCCCCCAAAGATGTTTTTTAATAAAAAATTCTTTTCATCATTAAATATAGTAGAATCACTGTGCTTAATCTATAACATCACAGTTCCAGGTCTGTTTATAGCAGAAATAGGAATTGACTCTAAAAGGAAAAAAAAAAGATAGAAAAATAGTTGAATTATTGCAAGTATATATAGAATAGATCCATGTTAGAAATGATAGTATTCCAGGGATGTTAATGTATTGGTTCACATGATATCTGAGAGAAAGGTGAATTTTTCAAAACTGTTATATAAAGGAAACAAGAGAACATTAGCTCTAGAGTCAGAAAACCTGGGTCCAAATTGTATCTCCAGCATTATCTGTGTAAACTTAGCCAAGTAATTTCAACTCTCTGGCCCTTAAAGCACCTGAAAGGTGAAGGAGGTAGATTAGATGGTCTCCCAGGGCACTTCTAGCTCTAGATCAATAATCTTATGACCTTATCTATACTAAGAAAAGGTGACAAAGAACACTGACAACTAAAAATTTATATGCCTACTTTATCAGCTATTTAAACCTTTTAAAATGAAAGCAACTTAAACATGCATCCCTGATAAGGTTAACAGTAGTGAACATGCAGGTATATATAAGCAATATTGTATCAGACCACATTTTTCTTATCACAAAATTAATTGAAAGATAGAGAAAACACAATATTTCAATATATCTATAGGGTTGTCGTCCTCAGCTGCTCACTTTATCTAACTCCCCATATCTAATCTATTACCAGTAATTGTCATTTATCCTTTTCTAGCATTTCTCATCTATGCCTCCTTCTGATACTGCCACTGTCCTAATATAGGCACTAATCACCTCATATTTGTTCTATCTCAATAGCCTTCTGGTTGATCTCCATGACTCATGTCACTTTCCACTTCACTCCTGTTCCACTATGCTGCCAAATTAATTTTCCTAAAGGGCAGATCAGACTATACCTTCTCCTTCCCAAAAATTGAACTAGGTCTAGCACTCTCTATTATTTCCAGGATCAAATATAAAATCATATTTTTGGTTTTAAAAATCCTTCATATCCTTAATCTTCCTACCTTTCTAGGCTTCTTAAAACTTAGTCCTCCACATTTTCTGGGACACAAGCCTCCTTGGTATTCTTTGCCCATGATATCCCATCTCCTTATTCTGTGCATTTTCATTGGCTCTCCACCATGCCTGGAACTTTCTACCTCTTTATCTCCATGTTCCCTGACTTCTGTTTTGCTACAGGTGAGATTCCACCTGTTGCATGAAGCCTTTCCCAATCCATCTTATTGCTAGTGTCTTCCTTCTGAGATTATCTGTGTGTTACCCTGTATATATCTTGTTTGTTGTACTCCCTTATTAGACTGTGAGCTCTTTGAGATCTTTTGTTTGTTTGTTTTTATTCTATTCCTCTAACTTAGCATCGTGCCTGTCAAACAGTTGGTGCTTTTTGATTTGACTTGTTGACTTGACTTTATTGTTTGTTGATTTTTGTTTTAAAGAACATTTGGATAGGCATAGAAAATACTGCTTTAAATTCTGTCTTTCAACATTATTTTCTATGCACACATCTAACATTATTCAAGATTCCTTGGAATGATATGAGAGGTGGCAATATTTGGCAGGCCTCTGATCATTAAAATCAAGTAAGGCATACGAGAGGAAGATACATTCATTCAAAAATTTATTTTCTCTATCATAGATGAAAAATAGCATAGAATCCAAGGTGAAAATAGTTTTCCTAAATCTAGACATTCAGTTCCTGTAAATGGTCAGATCTTCCATTCTTCTTCATATCAATCATGGAGCAATGCAAAACCTCCCATATAACATCCATAACCATGGAAAAGAATTTATCCTAAGCAGTCACAAATGAAAAAACTAAACAGTTAAAGAATTATTATTGCCCATAATAAGACAAACAATTTGATGAACATTCTATAGCGCTTATCCAAAAGTATGTACACTTTGGTAAGATACTACGAATGGAGAGTGAATTGGTTCTAGAATTGAACAATCTGTATTGGGTTGCTTAAGGGAACCTGTAGAGCTCCTTAAATAATTCCAAACTTCTCCTGGTTATGAAAGTCAATCTTTTTACTATCATAATTTTACCAGTATTGTTGTTTGGGCACAAAACCATAAATTATCACTTTATTTGAAGGCTAGAAGTTGACGGATGTAGGTATGAAATACATAATAAATAAGGAACTACAAAGAAGGACCAGAGTGAAGTGTCTTATAAAAGAACTGTAACATTAATTATTCAGTCAACCAGCAAGTACTTTTTAAGCGCTTATTATATACCAGGTGCTCTTCTAAGCCATGCAAAGTAAGAACAAAAAACAGAACCTGTCCACAAGGAACTTAAAGACATTTGTGGAGAACTACATATAAAAATCCAAACATATAGAGAATGAATACAGAGTAGAAGAAAAACAACCTTAGAGGGCATGGAATGTTCATGGGAAGCAATAAGAGCTAACTATTAGATGCCCCCTTTACTCCACTCATATCTTACTAAGGTCAAGAGAAAGTGAAGAAGGTCCATAAAACTTTGGGCTAACTGCCTGTGGTGAAAGGCTGAGAGAATGCAGGCAAGAGTTGCACCAAATTGACAGTTGAATAGATATTGATAGGTTTTTATCTGCATCATTGCAGAAAACATCCATGTCTGTGAACTCTGCCATCTTGCCCTTCATATGTGTGAGTTGACAAATCCATTTGAGTATCTAAGGAGGTTGTATTAAGCTCTAATCCTGGAACACAGTTTAAGTTTGCAGTCTTCATTTATATTTTGTTCAAGTTTATGATATCACTGTTATGGGTTAATCCTAGTGAGTAACTTCCCTCTACCAATGCTGATCAATATGTGCTTTATAATTCAGTGTAAGAGGGTTTCCTGGCTTACTAAGTGATTAAATAATTTGCCTGGGTTCACAAAGCCAGTCTATATCACAGATAAGATTTAATTCAAGGTTTTGCTGCCCCTTAGGACAGTATTCTATCCATTATAACACAATGCCTCTCACATTACTTATATAGGGGAAAAAAACCAACTACTTGAAATGTCACCATTTTAATATGGGTGAAATTCAAATGAGTTTCCTCTAAAGTACATATTATTGTAGTCCTTCCTTTATAGGAAAAAAAAAATCCTACACACTCAGTACTTAACCTCCAGTGGTATTTTTGTTGTAATCTTTGTACTGAGAACTTGTACTAGAAATCACATAATTAGCTTTGTTATATATAACACTTATTCCAACTACATATTCTCTTTGTATAATAGGGGCACACTGAACCTGAAAAATTGTCGAGTTGAACACAGGATATAATCTCTAAGCAATTGATTCACTATTGTTAAATATTACAATGGTCATTTTTTTTCTGTACCCTGAGGAAACAGTTATTTTGGGTAATCATGATGCATCGCAGGTTCCCTATCTATCAATTACACTGTAACCCCATGTTCTCTTTTTCAAAATCTTTCATTTTCACCCCAAGATTCTCAAATTGAAGGAAACTTTTCCTACATTTTCTTATACCAGGCTCCAAGAAAAAAAATTAAACAATTCATAATCTTGGAGAGAACATCTGCCCTCAAAAAAAATACTTTAAGACTCCTACTGGAATTCTAATATCATTTTTTTGGACAAAGAACAGAGGCAGAAAGCTACTTTCAACTCACTCTCAGACATATAACACCTTTCCAAAAAAACACATAAAGGTTAATTTTCACAATGATTTTTTTTAACCCAACCATCACTGAATCCAATTCAAACAATCTTTTTTTCTTTTTTATCAGTTTCTTTGCTTGAAGAATTTCAGAGTTGGAAGGAATATCATAGTACATTTAATTCAACGTATATCTAACCAATCTCTTCCTTAATATCTTTTTCAAGTTCTCATTCAGCTTTTTTCCCTTCAAGATCTCTTAAACAAGGAGAACCTACTCCCTTCTAAGGCAGTGCTTTCCAATTTGGTATAGCTCTAATTATTAAGAAGTATGTCCTTTTATGAAGGTAAATTTTCCTCTTTAAGCTTCCATCCCCAGATGCCATGCAGAATGAACTTATCTCTTTTTTCCTCACATTATAGTCTTTCAAATACATGAAGACAGTTTTCAGTATTCTTTTGCATCTTCTCTTCTCCGTACAAAACATCTCCAGTTACTTCAACAGATCTCTTGTGGCAGAAATTCAGAGTCTTTCACATTCTACTTGTAGTTTTCTTTATATTTTCCAGCTTATCAATGTCTTTACTAATTTTTGCAATCAAGATCATAAATGAGTACAGGATTCCAGATGTCCTCTATTTGTAGTACAGACAGGGGCACTTCATTTCTCTAGACATGGATACCTTCCTTTTCTGCAGATAGCCTAAGATAACATGAAGGTTTATTTCTGACTACCACATCACACAGTTAACTTATGTTTGTAGTCTACTAAAATGACCAGTGTTTTCTGAGAGCAGGTGTTATCTGACTACACCTTCACTGTCTTGTGAGGTTGATTTTTTAGCCTAAATATAAGATGATATTTTTCCCTATTTTATTTTACCTTTTAAAATATATTCTTTTGTTGCTTAAAATCTTGATCTAACAAATATTGACTGGAGAACTCAAGTAGGAATTGTATGAATATTTTCTATTCAGAAAACTAATGAATCATATATTATTATTTAATAACTATGGTAGGTACTGAAGAGATTCAAAGGTTAAATAATGTAAGTCAGGAACTTAATCTATGAGGAAAATATGAATCATGTACATGATGTAGTTGTAATGTTAATGGGATTTAAGATCTTCCCCACCAATTAATAGGCCTCATGTGGAGCCGATTAAGGGTGGCTTGCTTAGGGGAGTCTTGCTTATAGAGTTTTCATACCCTTTGCTAATTTCTAATTAGGCACTAAGTCATGAGGGTTGTGAAGCCTTCTGGCTCTTAGAAGTGTATATATACTCTGAGTTGGTACTTTGCCTTGGGGGCTTGCTTATGAGAAAGTTCTTATGATTCCATGGTTGAGGTACTAAGTGGCCATATGTTCAGAGATCCTTGACTGCTCAGATGTAAAGGCTTTCTAGATGCAGGCATCGAGTAAAGTGTATGGTTGATTCAGGCAGTCAAAGCCCTGTCTGTTGGTCTTTAGTTTTCTGCTTGTATTTTCTCTGTTTCTATTATCTCTGAAGTTCAGGTGCTGACTTTTTCTTCTGAATTAGTGAATGTAATTTAAAAAGATTGTTGATCCATTAAATAGCTATCTTTCCTAGTAAAATAGATCTAAGAACCTTTGCTAGCAGTGATCCTGGGTATGCCAGTGTGGTTGCTGCTACAATAGTACAAAATATATGTGATTAACCAAGCTTTAGCAAAGACCCATGGAAGGAAAAAGGAAGCAAAATTTTGTTACCAATTTACGGAGAAAGAGATATGTAAGTTTTTAAGGTTTTTTTTGTTGTTGTTTTTTGTTTGTTTTGTTTAGTGAGGAAGGGGGTGGAGGGATGGATTTGAATTGAGTTTAAAACTTTGGCATAAATTCAACAGGTTTCAGAAGGTGAGGGATGCCTAGATATAGCAGTGTGTATAAAGGAACAAGAACTCAAGCCATGTTCATAAAATATATGGAAGTGCATAGTATGATATATGCCTGAAAAGGTAAAGAAAGGTAAGATCAGGAAATAGATATGAACTTTACTTAGTAGGTAATAGGGAACTTTTGAGAGATTTTGAGCAGATGACCTAATGCATTCATAAAGACAATTAGTCTGCAGCAATATGAAGGATTGGAAGGAGAGAAAATAGAGGCAAGAAGACTTCTAGAATACTGTTAGAATAATCTATGTGGATAATTAGGAGGGCTTGTTCTAGTGTGGTGGTAGGGAATAGAAAAAAGTGCATTAATGAAAGAGAAATTTCAAAGATGGAATTAGTCAGCCTTAGCAAATGATTGACTATAAGAGATATTATAAGGGAAAAGCCAAAGATGAAACCAAGGTTTAGACTGTTTTGTCACTGCTGAGTTGTTTCTCGTATGTGAAACTCTTTGTGACCCCACTTGGGGTTTTCTTGGCAAAAGTACTGGAGCCATTTGCCATTTCCTTCTCCAGATCATTTTACCAGATGAGGAAACTGAGGCAAGCAGGGTTAAATGACTTGACGAAGGTCACAGAGCTAGTAAGAGTTGAGGCTGGATTTGAACTCATGAAAATGAGTATCCCCAAATTCAGGTGGAGTGGATCTATCCACTGGGCCCCCTAGCTGGCTATAGAAGACTGAATAAATGACGGTGTCAGTGATAGAAACAGTAAAGTCAGAAGAACAGATATGTTATAGGAAAAGGACAAAACACATGGTCTATGCCCCAAAAGAGATTAAAGTGATATAAAGGCAAGTAAATTATAGAGGGCAGGATCTATTGGGTGCTAAGGTAAAAATTCAAATAACATATTGTAATATAAGACAAGTTTAAGAGACATAGTTTACAGGTAATTAAAATTTTTATTAATTATGCTAGCAGATAATTAATAAAAGGCATCAGTGGCACTCTTGGATGCCAAAGGCCCCTCATGGAACACACTCAATGCTTATATACCCTTAGAAGAATGGGTGTTCCTGAGGGTGGCAATAAATTGGTTAAAAAATAATGAGAAGAATGAATATTATAATGAGAGATGGACGTATTCTGATGAGGGGCTAGGGGACTTCACTTTGACCACTCTTGCTCCCAGACCATCCCCAGGCTCTTCCATACTAGACAAAGATCTACCTTCCACTTGAGCCTACCTGAGGTGAACACAAGTGGTCAGAATTCACCTTATATTAAATTCTTTGTAAGGTTTATCTTGTTTGGTGGGGTCTCACACCCAGGATGGAAAAGTATGTACCCCGGGGCAATCTCATCTGTCAGCATTGCTCTTCATAGATTGAAAAACCTACAGGTTTCTGGTTTCTGAATGAGGAAATATGAAGGGAAAACCCTGGATCTCCCCAATAATTGGTTATTTAATATGACAGAAATGAGTATTTTTCTCAGTGTAAATTAGTGTCATAACTGTTGCCCATAAGTCTTGCATTCATCTTGATAGAGAAAGTCTGAATATGTTACTAACCCTCCCAAGAAATCCCAGTGGTTCCCTACTGCCTCCAGGATCAAATATAAAATTCTTTGTTTGGCCTTTAAAGCTCTTCTAAACTATACTTTTCCTGCCTTTCTAGACTTTCTATACTTTTCTCCCATCCACATATTTTATAATACAGTAATACCCGCTCTTTTACTGCTCTTGTAGATATTCCATTTCATTGAGCAATAGTGCCATTTCAGGAATTTTAAAAATGTGCTCCCTCCTCACCTCTATCCCCAACTTCTCTGACTTCCTTCAAGATTTAGCTCAAATCCCATCTTTTTTCAAAAGGAATTTCCAAGTTCTCCTCTTCCATCCTGCCATATGCCTTTCTTTGACAATTGCTTCCATTTGCATTGTATATATCTAGTAAAGGGCTATTTTCATGCTGTCTTTCCCATTAGAATGTGAACTCTTTGAAGGCAAGGACCATAGCTATATCTTGGTTTTCTTTGTATCTCCCACTCTTAGGACAGTATCTGGAATGTAGTAAGAGCTTAACAAATACTTGTTGACTTACCGGCTAGACCATGAGTCAGTTATCAAATAGTTCAGGTTTCTGTTTGTATGTGGCATTTTGCTTCTAGTTGTTCTAGCTAATTCCTTTGACAGGTATACTCTGGCAATGAGGTCTCCTGACTGAGATCATGGAAATCTAAATAAAGATTTAATAGTAGAGAAGCACTATTATGTTGTAGAAAAAACATGTTGGAAGCCTGGATTTGACAATTCCTAGCTGTGTCTGTGGTCCAAGAACATGACCTCTCAGAATTTCAGTCTTTCATTGGCTAAAAATTAAAGAAAACTTTTGTTTGTTTTGATTTTTATCTTGGTTTTTGTTTTATATTGGTTTGGAGTTTTGGGGGGAATAATTTAGTAAAAATTATTTTGTTGTTATTGTTTGTTAGCATTTGACTCTATTGTGACCCCATTTAGGACTTTCTTGGCAAAGATATTGCAGTGGTTTGCCATTTCCTTCTCATTTTACAGATGAGGAACTGAGGCAAACAGGGTTAAGTGAGTTGCCTAGGGTCACACATCTAATCTCTGAAGTCATATTTGAACTCAGGAAGATAAGTCTTGATGACTTCAAGCATTGCACTCTATCTACTGTCTCACTTAGCTACTTCCTAATAAAAGTTAAGGTACTATTTAAATGTATTTTTTTAGTTGACATTTTGGCTCTCCATTTAAAGGAGGCAACAGCTAACATAACTTTCCATTTTAGAACATCCTCACAGTGAACTTTTAGTACCCCCAAATTAACCTCCTCTCAGTCATTAAATTGTATCTGTTTTGTGCATTTTCTTGGCTTAGGTAAAGATAAGAAGTAAATATTCTGGTTTCGTTGCACGCAAAGGACATCCTGTGTCTGAAAATGAGAATAAGCAGAAACCAAAAGACTTACCTTAAATTTCACTTACAGTTTAAGAAACTTACTGAAACTATCTTGGGTAGCATAATGTAAATTACAAAGGCTGACAAAGCTTGGAGAAAGCCAAAGGCAGCTGCATTCAATCCACAGTGCCATGGAGATGGCCACAGGCTCCTACCAGAGAAGCTTAAGGGAACTTTGTGCCAAGCTTCATGTTTTACATTGCATTTCTTAAAGCCAGATTTTTCTTTCTTTCTTTTTTATAAGAAAGAAATGCAATTTTTTTCTTCGAATTCAAACATGACGATAGAAATTATATTGCATCTTAAAGTGCCTTTATCATTGGAAATTAAAAATGTTTCTCTCTTTCTCTTTCTCCTGTAGAATAATGGAAATTCAGTAATTGTTTATCATTTAAATGGCCTACTTTTAAATCTATTTTTTGCAAAATAAATATCTAGGGAAAATTTAGCAAACACAAACATATTAGTCTTAATTTGATAATTAATTAATAAATGACATTAGCAGAAGTCTTTTCTCTTCCTGGCAACGATAAGCCCAGATGTGACTCAATAATAGAGAAAGTCTTCTTAGTTTTACACTTATTGAAACATTTTAAAAGCAGTTATATTATTTAACATTTTAAAATAGACTTTTAAATTAGATATTGGGGTGGAGAGAATAAATGAGAATGCTAAATACTCTTGTTTTATT
The DNA here is from genome assembly GCF_028583685.1 of Petaurus breviceps papuanus. NCBI lineage: Eukaryota > Metazoa > Chordata > Mammalia > Diprotodontia > Petauridae > Petaurus > Petaurus breviceps. The sequence continues at coordinate 1,679,992 of NW_027187308.1, read as the reverse complement.
TCCCCACTTTTAAAATAAGTTAATACTTTTATGAAATCTAAAAATGCTACCCCCCTACATACTTTAAAAGTCCCAGGTAAAGTTTCTCAGCTGGTACCAGTGATTCTGCAAACAAGATTATCATTTAGACCTCTAGGTATTCTAACTACCACTGTAGCTGCCCTTCCTCAGTTAGCCTACAAAAGAGAAAAGGGGCAGGGAGGAGAGGAAAGGCATAATCACTGACACTTGCAAAACATGCTCTTCTTTGCCTCACATGATTCATTTAACAACAACCTGGCTAGGATGATACTATAGACACTTTTATTTCAATTTTGATGGATGCAAAAATCAAGGAAGGCTCAGAGACAATAAGTGTTATGGTCACATAGCAATGAAGTGTCAGAAGTAGAATTCCAACTCGGGATGTGCCTTAATTTATTTGACCTCAAAATTTTGAAGTTTCTCTTGTTAAGAGGGTTTTTCTGTCCCTTTAAGCAAAACTCAGGCAAGGAGTAAAAATGGAAAAAAAATAATTTTAGGCATCATTTAGAAACAAACAAACCAAAAACTCCCTTAGGGATAGGGGAGTATCATTATCAGTGTGAGGACTTCTTAGCCAAAAGTCCCATTGATCCTTTCAAATTTCTAGGCTTAAGAAAATGCCAAGAGCAAAGAGAAATTACACACCTAACTCAAGATCAAACTGCATCATTTGCAGGACTTTTGTATTACCAGTGCTTGTAACAGTACCTGGAACATATTAGGCACTTGATTAATATTTATTGAATTGAATTGAATTAAAACCCAGGTTTACTGGTCTCCTTATAAGTGGTCATTTTGATTTTGCAAATTATTAGAGTTGTCCCAAAGTGAAATAGATTGTTCAGGAAGAAAGTAGAGGATTCTCTCTCAGTTCAAAGTTTAGATGATAGCTTGGGAGAGATGTAATGGGAAGTCTTACTAACTTTTGAATTGGAATAGATGGCCTCTAAAATCCCTTTGAATTCTGAGATTCTGTGATTCTGTGTTTGAGGCAGTTTGTGTTAATCAATCTATCAAGAAATTTATTAAATGCCCAATGTGTGTCAGTCACTATGCTAATATCTGGGATACAAAGGAAAGCAAAAGACTGGTCTTGATCTCAAGTATCTCAGTCTAATGGGAAATATGATATGTAAACAATTATGGACCAAAAAAATACATTCAGGATAAATTTTAGATAATCAACAGGGATGAAGAGAAGATGTCTGCAGAAATGGGAAAATAGAGCCTTATGTAAGTTGAGAAACTAACTTTAGGGTCTCAGGAACTACCTTTAACTGTATGATCTTGGACAAATCATTTCACCCTTATAGGCCTCAATATTGACATTCATCAGCTGAGGGTGGAGTTGGCAGGTCTGTGGCGTCAGGAAGAACTGACTCAACTGTTCAAATCTAGCCTGTGACTCTTGCCTATTGTGTGTCACCAGGCAAATATTTAAACTCTGATTCAATTTCCTCATTTTTAAAGTGGAGATAATAATAGCCCTGACCTCCCAGAGTAATTGTGAGGCTTAAATGAGATAATATATGTAAAACATTTTGCAAACCTAAAAGTACTATATAGTTGCTAGTTATGTTATTATTATATAATCTATAATTCTTCCTATTTATGACATTTTGTGATTCCCATGATCCTTTGTATCACTGTTTAGTTGTCACTTGCTGAAGTCAATTTATCTGTCAAAGCAACTCTCTGAAAAACTAACCAATACAATATTATTTGAGTCTATGGTAAAAACCTAAGGCGACAATAGAGAAAAGATAACTTATTTTTCCAATTTATTAAACTGAGAAGCTGGTGATAGATAATGGTAGAAATTCTTTAGGGTTCTTCCCACATCAACAATATCTATTTTAATTTGAGGAACTGCCAAATTTAGAAACACCACAAGCTTACAGTCGATGTAGAAAACAATTCTGTATTAGTCGATTCAATACAATTCAATTTAATAAGAATTTATTTATCACCTGCTCTGTGTCAGGCTCCAGGAATACAAAGCACTCTCACCTCCCTCCCCTACCCCTAAATCTCTGTCCTCCAGCAGCTTATATATTTTGGGAGAAATTAGCATGAACAAATATAGGAAAATACAAAATATTTATATTGAAATGTAGCTCAACAGGAGGGGGAATTCTGAAAAACAGAGGAATTAAGAATGGTATTGTTGAGGTGTGGGGTTTAGGGATGCTCAAAACCCCAAAATACCAACATGCTGGGTGCTACCAAATGAATTAAACTCAAGTATTCTCTCAGCCAAAGTAAAACAAAGTTTATTAAAGATTTGCCATAATAGGTAACTGAGACTCTTAAGGAGGCTCAGTATTTCTGACACTTGTATTGGCCAAGCAGGTCACAATAATCTGACACAGAGTGTCTGCACTAGATTAATCTCATCCCCTTTATGGAGGCGAGATGGATCTTATATACAGAAAAACTGTGGGAGGGATCTAGGGGTGGTCTAGAAGAGGGGTTTGGGGAAAGTCTTGAGGAGGAGACTAAAGACGATATTGGTGGGATTGAGGTCAGACTCCAGGAATGGGATTAAGGGTAGGAAATAGCTGAAGGCTACCTGGAGATGACAGTCAATGGAGGGCTAGGCTATTTTAAGGGTAGCAGAGATTTGAGCCTAGCAATAATGAAAGGCTTATGGTCTCAGGGATTCAAGGAGAGTTCAAGGGGTTTCCCAGAGACTGTACTCCATCAGTCTCATGAAGGAAGTGGCACATGTGATGAGTGTTATGGAGAGTTAAAGATTTCAAGAGGAGGAGGTGAGAAGAATGAGCATGATTGTCTTATGACTCTTCTACAACTTGCCTAATAGTTTGCTTCAGTTGTCTGAATGAAACCTGAAGATAATAGGCAAGACATACTGTGATCCTCCCAGAAGTAACTTATTGTTTTTGAAAGAAGGCAAACTCTTCATAGCCATGACATTTTACCAAAAAGCTTGACATACTAGCTTAATCTCATGATACATGTAATTTACCAAATTGATATTTAGTCATTTATAGAAATATATGAACTGTGGTCAGCATCACTGATAAATTTATCCAAGTACTTGATAGTCTATTAGGAGATTCATTTCATTTGAAAACAACCAGATCAGTATCTAGGCTACTTTCCCAAATTTACTGTCCTTGAAGAATCAACTAACAGGGGTATTCTCTGTTTTGTTTTTGTTGTTATTATTATTGTTGTTTGTTTGTCTTTGTTTTTCATATGAGGAGGTCAAATAATACTCTGACTTCACTCTTTTAATGAGATTGTATCAGCCATTTTAAAAATTACTAGGGCTCAGATGAATGTTTCACTCCAATCGTCTTGTTACTAGTAAGATTCTTGAGCATTGAGAAAAAAAATTAAAGTTGGAGTTTGAATCTAAGCATGTTGATTTGAACTACTGAACTCAATAACCATGGATGAAGGATGATTTTAAAGGCACATGCCCTTTATCTGCAGCCACAGGAAAAACTCACTTATATATTTTAACCTAAATAAATTCTCTGGAATGCAAAATCACAAACCCATTCTATCATACAAAATTGCAGTCACATTTCACTATAATAAATGTATACAAAACAGATACTCTCCCTTGTTGCTTGCAGACTAAAATATTCCTTCATTAATTTGAATCCTGAAGAGCATCTGTAAGCCCACCTCCCCTGTCTTATTTTTAGTTTCATAATTAAAGCTGAATCTATTTTTGGTTAACAACTTATATTTCTCTTAATAATTACTCACCTGATTTTTGTTTACAACTTAATGTTTTCATTTATAAATTTTGAGTGATATCTTGCTACAATTATTTATGAAGTAGGAGATTCTGACTTCAAGGTCCCTTGAAGAAAATTACCATTTTTAAAATAAAAAATGCACCCAAACAAATTTATCTACAAATGGTATGCTTAAAGACTATCCTATTGATGTGCAAATTCTTTTCAAAATGAGTTGATTAGCCAAAATGAAAATAATCTTCCTAATCATAGTGACTTCCATACACTAATTTAGGTATCTTCTCAAGATTTCCAATCTTGCTACAAATAATATATTTTCACTGATGTTTACACAGCATTATTTTCTAAAGAAGCTCAATATGTCTTAGAAACATAATTAAATAAACACATCTCTGAGGATCAGATGTATTGGGTGTATTTTCCCCAAATTTATGAAAAGAAAAACGAACTTTAAGGATAATCCCTTAAAGACATACAGGGTTGAAACTTAGAGAGAGAGGGAGTCTCTGATGTTCAACTTTTGAGAAAGCGTCATTTTATACATGCCAGATTACAGTGTTCACTGTGAGGCAAGGAAAAGTAGAATCCATTGGTTCCTTAGTATTCAGATTTATTTTGTTTGTTTGCTTTGAATCCAGAAGAGCGAATGCCTGAAATCATACTAATTGTCCATATCACCATTGGGGCACCAGAGAGAAGATGAAAAGGCAGCCAGATTCTGTCCTTTGCTACATTTTCCTTTGACTAAGGCTGCCTGTGATTATATGCCATTGCTAGAATTAGGATTCTAACCCTGTCTCGTGACTTCCAATCCATCTAGGAGATTATGGTACACACAGTATTATTCTATCAAATGCACACAATATGCTCTGTTCTGTTAAAAAAAATGTTATTTCTACCCACCAATTGAATATTGTACTCAAAATTTCCATTGTGGTGAGGGCCAGGAAGATGACAGAGAAACAATGGGCATTTTTCAGAAACCAGGTGCATCAGAGAGCTTGGAATGCTCACCAAGCCCTGGCTAGTACCCAAATGGGGCTTTTTCTCTTAGCTCCTTATTCAATATTCAATCATAAAACATACAGGCAGCTCTCTGAAGGACTTTCTATTTGGTTTCAATCAAGCATCACCTCAAAATATATAGTCAAAGCAAGCTGAGTAAAGACTGAAGTGTGACAGGGAGAAAAAAATAAGGGAACTAAGAAATATCTGATAGCAAGAAAGGGCAAATGTTTCTAAATTACAGTCAATGAGAAGCCAGCTATGTTTTTTTGAGAAGAGGGGAGAGGGAAGGTTAATATAACCAAAGACAAAAAAATAGAAACAAAAGAAAATCTAAACTAGAGAGTCCTGACCTGTCAGGCATCTAGGTGATGAAGCAGATAGAGAGCACTGGGCTTGGAGTCAGAAGGACCTGAGCTCAAATTCATCCCTAGACACTTATTAGCTATGTGACCCTGGGCAAGTCACTTAAAGCTGTCTGCCTCAGTTTCCTCACCTGTAAAATGAGCTGGAGAAGAAAATGGCAAACTCCTTGTAATGGCAAGCACAAAAGTACTTCACATCTTATTTCAGATATTGAATTAACACCTTGTTTCAGTTCAAGTTTCTTTTGAGCCTTGTATCAAGTCTGTTAAGAAATAGAATGTGTACACCCCACAACTTGTGATCCCTAGAACTCAAGAACTCCTGCAACAGGAAGGGGAGGAGCTAATGACCGTATATAAAGAGAGACCCAGGGGTTGAGACAGCAGAACTGAAAAGAGGACTCTTGTGGTGTCAGAGTCAAGGAGAAAATGTGTGTTATCCAGGCACTCTGTCTGTCTGCTCAGTGTGTGTTGATATTTGTTTTTGATACTTTATACAGAAGCCCTGGTACCTTACTGGAAGCCCTGAAAGAAGATATTCTGATTGTATGTTTACAGAAGTCCTGGAGGAGGGTTTTGGAGGTCCTGGGACTTCACTGATGATTTGTGCTGACCTCTTGGACCTTGTTTGTGGGTCTGTGTTTATTTCTATGTTGAGGATTTGTTTTGAGTTCTCAGACCTTGTTGGTAGGTCTGAGTTGATTTCACAAGCAGATAGTGAATTGTTGATGGTGCTGGCAATATGTAGGACTATTATTGTGGCTCTGTCAAGCTTTGTCTTCCCAGAAACAGGAACTGTGAAGGACTTGAGGTGGACTGGACACTGTGAACCTCAATATGGAATGGGAACTGGATAAAGAACTAGACAAGGAGCTAAACAAGGAACTGGGAGCTGCCTGCCTTTGAACCCAGGTGACAGTTGGAGCTGGGACCACAAAAGAGGAACCATGGAAGCTGAGAGCCAGCCTCAAGTCAAGCTGAAAGAAGATTTTAATTGAATACTGGGTACTGACTGAGAAGATTATGGTTTACTGTGACCTAGGGGTGGAGAACTTTGACCTTTGTACTTTGTGATTGAATTAAGGATTTTTTGATTGAGTAAATGAATGTACTTTGTTTAAAACTATGTGACCACTTTGGTGATAAGTTGTTGAGTTGTGACATGGTGAATACTGTATTTTGATTTTCTGTGATAAATTGTAACATTGTGAATGCTGTATTTTGATTTTCTATGAATGTTTTGCTCTGATTTGTTATTGAATAGAGAGCCCACTATACTGTGTAATCAGAACTTTGAAAGCTGTTCACAGCAGCAGTCCTCTGGAAAGCTGCTCATGCATGCCTTTATACAACTACAGTATCTTTGCTAAGAAAACCCCAAATTAGGCGAAGAAGAATAAGACACAACCAAAAAATAACTAAAAATATCCCCCCAAACAAACAAACAAAAACCCCATATATCAATTCTGAGAAAGATCGTACCAGACCTGACCTTGAATTCTCATACCTATCCTGTGTTAAATCAGGGGTATGGGTTCTTTCTATATTTTCTGTTATGCATCTAGGAGACCAGTTGTATCTCATAGTTTACCCTATATCCAACTTTCTAACAATTATTTCCAAGGGGATTTGCCAAGACTATTCAGGTAGACATAAGGCAAAGAGAAGTGAATTCTATTCTATTATTTGATCTATTATTGCTTCTCTTATGAACTTCTAAAGCTCACGATTCTCTCAAATTCACCTATCCTCTTTCTGTCATGTAGAGGTTTCTAAAGTACAGATGAGACACAGAGGGGTGTGCAGTTGTTCAGAATTAATGAGAAAGAATATACACTTGGGAAGCATTGGGAACCCAGAAAGAAATTTTTCGAAAAGATGGGAAAGAGAAAAGAAGCAGAAAAATGAAGAACCAGAAAATTCACACACACACACACACACACACACACACACACACACACACACACAC
>NW_027187308.1:1665976-1672882 GCF_028583685.1 Petaurus breviceps papuanus | reverse complement strand
CACACACACACACACACACACACACACACACACACACACACACACACCCCACAGGGACATTGATCCTGAATGAATCTCAGAGTTCATCTGTTCTAAGTGCTCTGAGTATACAGTGAGGAAACTGAGTTTGAAGGAGAGTAAATGCTTTGCCCAAGGACACATAGGTAGTGAACATAAAGAGTGAGATGTGAACCTCGATCCTCTGACAGAGCCAGTTCTCTTTCTGCTGTATGTTACTGTCTTCCCAAGTAATGGTATCATTTTTATTGGTTTAATTTTTGTTTGTTGTTTAAATTTGACCTCTTATCCTGGGGCCTACCACTTCCAGTACCACTCAATGCCCCATGCTTGCTTAATGGGCAGAGTTTATGAGAAGTGGAGAGAAAAGATATCTAGGGTCTCCTGGTTTTTAACTTTGAGAGAGAAAATATAAGATTCCAACCCTTCTTCATGTCCCTGAAGATAGAAAGGTTCTGAGAAAAACCTGACATGTAGGATTTCAATCATTTCCCTATTCCTAACTTGCTACACTAGAGATTTTAGGGAATTTTCCCTTAGGTGAGATCTGAAATTCTTCTGGTTCAATTCAGGTATCTTGCACCCAGTGAGCTGAGTTATCTCACTTTATCACTTTCTGTTTTTTGATATATATTATCATATGAGTAATAGCTAGGTGGCACAGTGCAGTGATTCTTAAACTTTTCCACTCATGACTCCTTCAGAGCTTCTTAAAATGTGGGTTGTGACCCACTGATTAAGAAGTGATGGATAGTGGATAAAGTACTGGGCCTAGAGTCAGGAAGATTATCTTTCTGAGTTCAAATCCGGCCTCCAATACTTCATAGCTACATGAACCTGGGCATGTGTAATGGTAACAAAATTTGAAGATCCTCTCTGCCCCTTGATAGGCTTAAGTGAATTTGAGGACCTACCCTGATTTGAAAACATACTCTGCCACCTAATAGGCTGAATGTGGTCACATGGAGCCTTCGGTGGGAGGCTTGTTTTTCAGGAAGGCCCACACCGTATTTTGTGATTGGGCAGTGGGTCATGAGGGTGGTGACATTTTCTGATCCTGGAGAAGGCTATATATACTTTGAAGCGAGGTTTTGCTTAGGGCTCACTTATGGGAAGAGTTGTGTGATTTGACCAGATGAGAGTCTGGGCAGCGGTTGAAGCCCTCCCCACCCCAACCCTCTTTGAAAACCCAGATGTCGGTGCTTCTATCTGTGGTAACTAACATTGTATGTGTGTAATGGTCAGACAGCTAGAAGCCTTGTCTGCTGAATTGTGTTGTTTTCTCTGTCTGTATTTTTTGTCTGCTTGTAACTTCTGTTTGTATTCTCTGAAGTTCAGGGTATTGACTTTTTCCCCCGAACTAGGAAAATGATACATGTTTGTTTAAAGTAAGATTGTCAACCCTTTTGAGTTGCTTTCTTTTAGAAAAGCAGATCTAAGAACCTGTGCCAGCAGCCATCCCGTGTATGCTAGGGTGCTTGCAAGTCACTTAATCCTATTTGTCTCAGTTTCCTCATCTATAAAATTAGCTGGAGAAAAAAATGGCAAACCACTCAAGTGTTGTTACCAAGAAAACCCCAAATGGGGTCACAAAGAGCTGGACATGACTGAAATATATAACAAAAACAAACAACTATTCTCTATTATCTCAAAGCTGTCAGATGCCATTTATTTGTATTCTGGATAATTGCTGGTAAAGTAAGTAGTACCCATAGTGCCCCAGATGCTCTGTACCTACTTCTAGCCATGTGATTCCTTTTGTAGTTACTGCCCATGTTCCAGTATGTGGCAACATGCTATTGAAAGTGCTAACAGACCTTGAAAGATGACAAGTTCTTGGAGAGCCAAGCCTAACTTTTTGATGCTGATTGGGAAAATGGTACTTCCCTACTAATTCCCTAAAGGTCCCTTCAGACATCCTAACAAGCAGTTTTCTCTATCCTGACCATAAACACAATCTCTGTGTCAAAAGATGGGTGTTAAATAGTTGCAGTCTTTCCCTGGCCAACATTTATTTGTATAGCAAAACAAATTAATGAATCTCCCACCGCTGATTACATAATGAATAATTTCCAAGCTAAACAATGATGGGTCACCCCTTGGAGTCTGTATTTTCCAGATGTTAGAGAAATACTCCGCAGAATATGTGTGTGGGTGTGGGAGATTACTATGAATTTCTTACTAATGGAAACCATTATTCTGACAGAAAAAAAACCACCTCAGTTATGAATGCATTTTTTTCACAAATTAATAACTTTCTTAACAACCACCAGAATGATTTCACATCAGGGTCTGATTTCTCTTATGCAAAACCAAAGGCAAGTCGAAGTTTATTTTCCAACAATGTTAGAACCGAGTTGACTTGGTTTCTTTCACTAATATCAATGGGCAGAAATATATTCTTCAGAAAAAAAGAAAACACAATAATAGATACACTCCAGTTAAAATAGAATAAATGAGCAACTGATTCCTTTGGTAGCTGATATTTTACACTGATTAATAGATCCCCCTGCTATTCCCCAAGCTCATTGTAGAAACTTGCATACTTACCATTTTTTCAGGCTCTCTTTCCACCTACCTTAAAAAGATGCTTGTAGGAGTAGGGAAATAATTAGTTTAATCTGCCGGGAGTTCATTGCTTTTTATTTTTTCATTAAACAATTTAAAAGGCATGATCCACATGTGACACCTTGCTCATTTTAGCCCAAGATTAAATGCATGTGGCTACTAAAAAAATTGTATAATTATGACCACAGAGGAGAGTACTCTATGACTTGCAAGAATTTTATTAGTTGCTCCGTTACTGGTCAAAAGACTTTATTGCTTCCAAAACAAAGAACAATTTACTTGTTGAGAAAACCTGATCTTTATTAAACTAGAACTGCCCAAATAATAGAATCTCATAGTTGGAAGGAATCTCAAAGGATATCTAGTTCAATACGTACCTGAAGGAGAATCTTAGGTAGAAGGTCATTTTACAAATACACAGAGCAATTCCATTTCCTTCCCCACCCATTTAAAAAAAAATCTTAAAAACAGTTCAAATGACAAATGTCAGAGATTTTGAAGCTTAGTCTTCATTATGATCTTAAAATGAAAGTCTGTTTACCTTTTTTTATAGTGATAGCTTAAAGCAAATGCAACAGTCCAGTTTTTGCAATGTCTCTAAAACTTGTTCAAGACTCATGTTATCTATGAAGCCTTTACAGAAACTCCTTTTCTGTGAAGAGATGTCAATTATAGATTATGTAGATTATGATGTTTCTTGGTTTGTGTTCCACTGTAGCTATGTGAATTTACCTTATGTCATTGGATTATAAATCTCCTGAGAGAGGAGTTTCTTGAAAATTTGCTTGTAATGAGCATTTTCACCTTTTTATAATGCACCATTATTCCTAATACATTGGTTGGAGCATAATGGATGCTCAGAATGTATTGATTGCTGACCATCTTCATGTTACAAGATACTCCATTTGCTTCTTAAGTCTATTTCCCTGTTTTGTCCATGGAAAACTGTCCTCCATCCATCATGAGGCAAGCTTGCTAAAAGTGATAGGAAAAGATTTCTTACATAATTATTCTTTGTTTTATGAATACAAGTGCTCAAGTAAAGTGAATTTCTATTGTTAATTCTATTTTCCTATTGACTGCCATTGTAAAATCATAAAGGCATCATTTGAAGGGAGAAATGACTATTCTGCCAATAATAAAAATCACAATAAAAACTAGCAGCCTTTCATAAGGTTTAAATTTTCTGGAAAGGGATTACTTTGACCTGACACTAATAATACTATTAAATTTCAGCAATAATACCATATTTTATTTGAAATTATTTATTAAAGCAAAATTAGTCAAAGTATAATAAAATACCAGATTTTCCCCCTAGTTTCTTATATTTTATAGTTATCAAACTTTCTTTGTATGGGAGAAAAGAACAACACACAAAACTAAAGAGTCAAATGTCCAATCTTTGCTTAGCGTTGGAAAATGTCTCCAATATCGTCAGGGAGATTTAGTCAACCAGTCACTAGCGACTATTTAATGATAAGCAGTGGAAATGTCTAGCTTTCTATTTAAAGGAATATTGCATGCTTGGTTTATTTAGCTAGTGGCTTTTGTCTTGTTTTGAGTAGGTAATGTTAGACAATGTGAAGTAGAAGAGGTCACCAGATTTGGAGTTGAGAGAGTTAAGTTCTAATCCTGCCTGAATTGTTGTTGTTGCTATTGTTGTTATTGTTCCTTCAGTCTAGAAGGGAACTAATGATATTAGGAGGATATCTTATTTGCATGTGGACTGGATATAAGTGAGATAAAGCTGTTAAAAGTCATCAGTCTTACTCTCTCCTCAAGAGTCATTGGAGTCCAGTGGTAATACCAAGGTCAAGAGGACTGACAATTTCCCAATATATGTTGAAGGACCTTGTTCTTTCCAAATTAAGGTCTTCATGAAGTCTCAGTTTGTTTGAAGTCACACCCATTCAATGACTAAGGACTAGGTAAGAGTTGAGACCGAAAGATGGCTCAATTTCAAAGAAGGAGGAGAAGTAGAAGAAGCAGTAGGAGAAGGAGGAGAAAGAGGAGGAGGAGGAGGAGAAGGAGAAGGAGGAGAAGGAGGATGATGATGAGGAGGAGCGTAAAAACAGGCATGAGCAGCTTTCCAGATGATTGCTACTTTTAGCAGCTTTCAAGGTTCTGATTACATAGTATAGTGAACACTATTCTATAACAAATCAGAGCAAAACATTTATAGAAAATCAAGGTACAGCATTCACAATGTTACAACTTATCACAGAAAAACAAAATACGGCATTCACAATGACTAATCACTAAAATGGCCACATAGTTTTCACCAAAGTGGTCACAATAGTTTTCAACAAAGTACAATCATTTAGTAACTCAATAATTCAATCATCCTTAAGGAGGCTTACCTCCTTACTCAATCATTCCATCATCATTAAGGACGCTTGCCTCCTTAAGGGACATAACATGCAAAAGTCAAAGTAATCTACCCCTGGATAGTACATTCATTTAATCAATTACAGAGTCCTTAATTCAATCCCAAAATACAGTCACAAGTAAATTACAATTCCATCAGTTACTACTCAACAGAAAATAACACAATTCAGCAGACAGGGCTTCCAACTGTCTGACCATTACATCCATACCTAGTTAGTTATGATAGAGGGATGCACCAACATCTAGGTTTTCAAAGCTGGAGTGGGGGTGGGGCCAGGTGGCTCAATGGCTGCCCAGAGTCTTATTTGGCCAAATCACATAACTCTTCCCAAAGTGAGTCCCAAAGCAAAACCTCACATCAGGGTCAAAGAGCTCCTAGCTCCTTGTCCAGCTCTCCTTGCAGTTCCTGTTTCACACTGAAGCTTGAAATGTCCAGTCCACCTTAAATCCTTCACAGCTTATATTGCTGGGAAGTCAAGGCTTAACCAAGCCACAAAGTAAGGATACCAAAGTCAGGCTTTTTCTGGCAGCTCCAGCTGGCCCTTGGAAGTCCTCAGCAGTCAGCTGGCCCTCAGAAGTTCCATCACCACAAGTTCCCAGGAAATTCTGACTTTTCCAGCTGGGTTTTTTCCTTATATACAGTATTGCTCCTTCCTGTTCAGCCCCTTCCTGTTATGTCAGCAACAGGAGTTCATACCTTCTTTTTCTTTAACAGAAGCTTAATTTGAAACTAGGTGCTAAGCAACTCTTAGATTAGCAATACAAAAGAATCTTCAAATTTCATTACTATTACTAGGAGGAGGAGAGTAACAAGAAATAGCAATGTTCCCCAGTTTTTGCATGAATTGGCAGATTAAGTACCCAAAGAATTATATACTATATATTCTATTTTCCTATTGACTGCCATTGTAAATGGCAAACCTAAAGAGTTTTATATACTGTTATTCTCAGATAACATAGTAAAGCAAATTAATGCAGATGTTCTCCAAGAACGTGGTTTATTCCTTTCCACAAATACACTCAGCCTCCACAGGAGTTGTAAGCTTAAACTTATACCATAATGGTAGTGAGGCACACATATAAAAAATAGGTGTGACAAGGTTTAACTTGTAACACTGCTCTGGAAGTCTTTCTTTCTGTGTAGAGACTTTATATAGAATCCTTTCTGTTGCTTGTCCTTCTGTCTTGAAGAGAACCAATGATATCAGAAGGATGATGTCTTGACTCGTGTGTGAATTACATAGAAGAGGAAGAGTTGCTCAGTCATCAGCTTCATGCTCTTCTCCAGAGTCAGCCCTTACCTGTGATAAAAGTTTTGTGACCATAGATAAGACTCATCATTAGGGAATCTCTACAACACATTTTCTCATTCTAATACTGTATCCCCCAAAGTATGGCATAACTTCTTTAGGTTATTATTTATCAACAACATGAAGAATAAAAACAAAAATCTGAAAAGAGAATGATGCTTTTAGTAATTACCTCAAAAATTGTTCTGAGGCTCAAATAATATGATAAAAGTGCTTTGAAAACCCTAAAATAATTTAGGAACATCAGTTATAACCAGCATCACCACCATCATCAACAAAATTACTTTGAGATCAGCAAATTGTTAGTCATTAACCTATTGCAAGTTTTTCTCTAACAAATACGAGTGACTAGCAGTGGACAGGATAGTAGGTACAAAATGATAGATGATATATACAGGGAGAGTGAATTTTGGACTCAATTCATAAATTCTTTCAAAATGATATTAAGCGAATCCCTGTTAAGCAACTCATTGTCATGTTAAAGAATTTTGGAGCGGCTAGGTGGTGCAGTGAGTAGAGTGCTGGCCCAGAGTCAGGAGGACCTGAGTTTGGCTCTGACCTAAGACACTTAACACACACACACACACACACACACACACACACACACACACACACACACACA
>NW_027187308.1:1632338-1665966 GCF_028583685.1 Petaurus breviceps papuanus | reverse complement strand
ACACACACACACACACACACACACACACACACACACACACACACACAGAAACCTAGCTGTGACCTTGGCAAGTTACTTAACCCCAATTGCCCTCCAAAAAGCAAAAAAATCAAAAAGAAAGAAAAGACATATTTTGTTCCATTCAGACTTCAGTAAACATCTTAGAGGAGGTATAGAACATTTTCTGTGTAATCTAAGACTATAATTAGAGTTAAAGATATTTGATTTTAAACTACATCATTAAAGAATTTTAGTTTAAAGATTTGATCACTGTTATTGGCCTTTGTGATCTCTCTTGCTGAAAATAATGGGGAAATCAAGTGAGAGAAAAAAATGCCTTAATGCAGTTCTACACTGAAAAATCATTTACAATCAATTATATGTCAGGGGAATCTAAAATTAAGGTCCATTTGGCAGATTTAATTTGTCTATTACATAAATTTATACATGATTTTATTCATTTTTTTTTTCTCGGTTAAATAGCAGCCCAAAGAAGCCACTGTTTATGCCTGTTAAATGTAGCACAGGATCTGAAATAGAGAAACACTAATGATACTGCCAGAAGTTTCATTATCGAATATCCTGATTTCTGATCACAATTTCCTGTTTTCGATATTAAAACACTATTGTTTCTGGTAGCCTATGATTAGATCTTGAAAAAAAATTAATGTGTTAGCATTTAGATTGATTAAACACCCTCTATTGGAATCCTAAAGCAAACCACAGGGTAGTAGGGGAAATAAGAAGAGTCAAATACCTAGCCTAGTTTGGGGATTTTACTAACATTCGAAGTTCTCTCTACCATTACTGACTGATATAAAAAAAAGTCTTTTATTGTTACCATGAATATAAGATGCATTGAAAAGGACCTTGGGAAATAATAGTACTCTGTATCCCTTAAGGTCTTGGTTAAGAAAAATACCGTAATTAGACTCAGGCATGATCTTATAGAATTTATATTCTACATGTGACCTACAGATGTAGACAGATATTTTATGGACATAAAGACAAGTGAATCAACATTACAGAATACAATGAAAAAAAGGAAGGGAGGAAGGAAGGAAAGAATATTGTGTACAAATAAAAGAATTAATGCGTGAATCAAATAAGAGTCTTAGAAATTAAATATGAATATATACATATATGTATATAAAACATATGTATATATACAATATATATGGAGAAAGAGAGAAATATCACTTTCTTCCTTCTAATTAAGAAATCTTTATTTTATAAGACTAACATTCTATCAACCCCATACACATAAGTTCATGCTTATAAATATAAGCAGATGGGATTAAAGAACTCTAAATTATGATAAAGAAATCATTTTGGAAAATGATAGTTCCCCAAGTTTAGGGTATTTATTATTCAATGTTTGAAGGCAAAAATGTGGTTATTGCAAAAAGGAGATCATGTGTAAATTTTCCTATGAGGAAGGAGTGAAAGCAACCCATTAGGAGGATAGAAAGGAAGTGAAATATTATGGAAAATACTGGTTCAGAGAACTGGGGGAAAGGTAAATGAAGCTGGTCAATTAAATGAATAGAAGAGAAAACCTTTGAAGAAGCATTGCTTTTGGACTGAATTGGAAAAGATTGAAATAAATAAAAAAAGTCACCAGGATTTGGAAAATGCATTTTTTAATAAGCACTTTTGTGCAAAAGAAAAATAAGTGTGGATAGATAGATTGTTGAATGTTTTAGCATCTAAGAAAAAATACAACTCAAATCTTATTAAAAATAAACCCATATTAATAGATATTTTGCATATTTCTTCAATTTTGATCAATAGGCTTCTCTAATAATTTTTTTTTTTTTTTGCCTTTTGGAGGGCAATTGGGGTTAAGTAACTTGCCCCAGTTTACACGGCTTGTGTGTGTGTGTGTGTGTGTGTGTGTGTGTGTGTGTGTGTTAAGTGTCTGAGGCCACAACCGAACTCGAGTACTCCTGACTCCAGGGCCAGTGCTTTACTCACTGTGCCACCTAGCCGCCCCCTTCTCTAATAATCTTAATAGAGAGCTATACATAAATTTAATCTCAAGGACTCAATATTCTGAGACTCTAGGGAGTCCAAATAAACAATCTTCCCTTCCCGCAAAGGAAAATAATATGTGAGTATATATTTTCAAATAACTCTTTGAAATATATACATGCTGTTTATCAGTAGCAACAGATATAGTCTTTCCTGCCTCTATGGAAAGTTTGTTCCTGCACCACCAAGACACTGTGTATAAGGGGCTGTGGACTGGGGAGGAACAGAAAGGGAGCAGGATGTTGGTCCTAGGAGTATTAGTCTTTTCTCCAATATTTGAGAGGGGTTATTGGACTAGAATTACATCCATCTGTCTCTTTCAAATATTGGCAGGCTAGGGGATGATAGGTCCTGAACAAAAGCTCCTAATCCTTTTACTCCAAATGGGTGAAAGTAACCGTTATCTTACACCCACCAGCTTGGTTCCTTCCCATCAAATGTTGGTTATACCAGAAACAATCACAAATAGCAAGTAGAAAATAGAAAATCTGTTCATCCAATCTAAACAGCAAACAGAAAATAGAGAAACTATTCAGATTTAAATATGTCAGAGAATAGACAAGAGGGAATAAATGAAGTATTCACTAGAAGTGAGAGATCTTGGGTAAATCCAGGAAGAAGAAAAAACAATGTAACCCAGATGAGCTCCATTTTCTGCAGTCCCTAGAATTTTAAACAAGTCTAAAGGCATGTTAGAGCTGACTTCTTAGACATTTCCCCATTGCCAACTTTGCCTCTATTTCCCCTAGCTCCCTGCAGTATCATCTGTTTACCTATATTTCTGAAGAATCTCTTGAACCCCCAAGTCATCCTTATGAGGAATGCAGCACTGCACTTAGTATTCTCTACTTATAAGGAATCATGTCTATATGCAGGCTCCATAAGAGTCTCCCTCCATGTGTTAATATTGTATATTGTTCTGGTCACCAAGACTCCCACCCCCCACCCTTTCTAATGTATATAATAAGTTTATAAGAAGCCAGTATAAAGTAACAATAACAGGAAGATTATAAAGGGGAATCTAGAAGTGGCATGCAGATCATCCCAAAGATCAAAAGAGTGTGATTTGTAACCTGTATCACATATTAACCAAAAGTCACATCCTGGTAATATGTGCAACATCAGCACATATTAAGACTTTGCCATGAGGGCCTTTCGATCCTATAATATGTAAATCTCAGGTTCAAGTTCCAGAAATCACCAGGAAGACCAATAACACACCCAATGTTCCTGATAACTTTGAGATGACATCAATATGTTCACTTTAAAATTTTACTAACTCAGGAATGTTAATGAACTAACTTCAAGGAAGCACAGATAAAAGCTAGTCTGTCCTCCCAAAAGACTCTATAAAAATGAGACCTCTACCTCCTGCCTACCTCCCTCCTCCTCCCAGCACTCTTTTATCTCCATCTGGGTCCATGCTGCTGAGTGCTCCCAACTCTAATCGATGGTTAAGTGAATTACTCTCCACACCTCTCCCCCTCTCCATTCTGTTGCCCATGCTGTATGCATTGGTCTAATACCATATCTCTATCCCCACACCATCTGCCTATTTATTCTTCTCCCACTTTTCACCAATTGTCTCTGTCTCCTATACTTTCTGTGTCTTTAAGTGTGATTGAAGCTTCGTTTCCTGAAGCCATCTTGGCCTTTCCTGGTGTGAATACTCAAAGAATTGGGAGTACTTGCCCCCATTTCATAATTCCACAAACTAATTATCAATCTACTACATTTGCAGTAGTATACAAAACTGGTTTAAACTTGTGTGGAAGTCAGGTAATAATTATAATATTTCTATCATGTATACATTCTTCAAATATTTCCATACTTTGTGCTGAAATGTATTTAAAAAGCTTCTTTTGCAAAGATACAAACATTTTCTCCTTTGGTGGTCCTGGGGTAGAGATTGCATCTGTGATTTCATAGATAGAGGGCAGAAGTTCTTTTTTATTTTTTTAGAGGGCAATTGGGGTTAAGTGACTTGCCCAAAGTCACATGGCTAGTTTTTGTGTTAAGTGTCTGAGGCCAGATTTGAACTCAGGTCTTCCTGAATCCAGGGCTGGGGCTGTATTCATTGCTCCACCTAGCTGCCCCTTAGGGCAGAAGTTCTTAAAATGTTATATGGGGACCATAGGAGGTCCCCAATATACTTTAATAAGCTCTATAAATCAAACTTATTTTTATAACATTAAGACATTTTAATTTCCAAAATGGTTAAATATCAATAGATATAATCCACATAAACAAAAGCTCTGGGTGGTAGAGGGTCCTCAATTTTTAAGAGTGCAAAAGGGCATTGAAACTAAAAAGGTTGAGAACCACCAGTATAGAGAGTTGGAGATAAGGAAACTTCCTCTAATAATGCAGGTCAGTGCTTAGTCCACAATTTATAGTCTTAAAAATTTTTCAAAGGCACTAAGACATTTACATGTCTTGTCTAGGTCATACAGTCAGTATGTGTCACAGTCAGGATTAACCACAGGTGTTTCTGATACTGAGGGCAACTCACTATGCTACATCAAATTCCTGTTTGGAAGTTAAGAAGATGGAGGCATGGGATATATAACTCATTAGACTACAATGAGTGGAAGGATTTAGACTCTTAATTTAATGCTAATTATACACTGTACTGTATCATTTGCTTGTTTGTTTTTTAAAAAGAATTTTAAATTTAAAACTAAAGTTCAGTATGCTTATCACTTTGTTTAGAATACTGTCAGTTTTATTCACAAAGCTTCTTAAAGACTGACAACAGAAAAGATAAAACGATTTTCTTCTTATTCAAATAAGAGGTCTCTTGTATGAAAAGCAGTTTATTCAAGTCATAATCCACAAGAAATCATCTAAGTTTGTTCTTTAGGGTGAATACTTTTGAACCCTCATAATATTAAACTCATGAGGCTCCCCTCTCCCTTGGGTGAACTTTTATAACTAAATACATGGAAGTGAGATTGTTTATTTGGATTAAAACCTAATACTTATATAAATTTGGAAAGTTCAGCAAGTTATTCTATTTGTTTGAAATGGGTGCTTGGTATTATCATTTGATCATTGATTCATTTAGTCAATCAGTCAATAAATGCAGTATGGAAAAAGTATTTACTACACCAACAATCAAAAACCTAAGTCTAAGTGACAACTATTCTATTGTATGATCTTGGTCAGTCACTTAACCTTTCTTTGTCATCTAGGGCACATTTGTCAGATAAGGGAATAAGAAAGAAAGTATCTAAGGTGACTTTCAGTTCTAACATAACCCTATAATTCTAGAACTATTTACTGACATCTACTGTATTTATATTACTATACTAATTGTTGTGGAAAATATAAGGAAATATAAATCTAATCCTCAAGGAACTTACATTCTGTTTGAGTCAGGTGAAAAATATATAGTATGTAGAATGCTACTTAAATAACAATACAAAAATGTCATATGTTTATATGTTTAAGTGCCAGATGAATAATATAGAAAACATGTGATAGGGGTGGCCAGGTAGCACAGCAAGCAAGAGCACCAGCTCCAGTGTCACCCACCCAGAAACACCTGGCCATGTAAACTTGAGCAAGTTACTTAACCCCAATTGCTTAGGGAGGGCCAGGTGGCTCAGCAAGTAAGAGCACCATCTCCAGTGTCGGGATGACCTGGGGATCAAATCTAGGCTCAGATACTCAGCACCACACCCAGAAATAACTGGCCGTGTAACCTTGAGCAAGTTACTTAAGCCCAATTGCTTTAAAAAAAAAAAAGAAAATATGTGATAGAGAAGTACAAAGAAAAAGAGAGAACTTCGTGCTTTGGAGTATTTGGTCAAGGAAAACTTTATTGAGAACGTGGGACTTGAATAGGGCCCTAAAAGATGAGGAGGAGGAATCCTAGGTGTAATGGGAATGGGAATTTGAATACATTCCCTGCCCCTTAATAGACCTAGGGGGAGTTTGAAGACCTCCCTTGCTTTGAAAGTCAACTCTTCCCCCTGATAGGCTGAATATAGTCACATGGAGCCTGTGGTGGGAGGAGTTTTGCTGAAGAGAAGAAGAGTCCTCAGGAGCTAGTCAGAGCTAGCCAGATGATGGAGGAGAGAGGATGCTCATTAAGAAGATAGAGAGGTTTGTGAGTAAATATTGATCTAGTATTGGTTTGAGGGAAGGCTGAAGGATGCTGTAGCTCTCAGCATTATTATGCTTCTAAATATCTTTGGAACAATGATGGAATTGGCTTACTGGTTTTGGGATTCAGTTTTCTGGTGTCTAAAAAAATGCTTCAGTTCTACCCTCTATCTGGAGAGTTTGGCATATTTTGTGATCTTACATCATATTATACTTATAGTCATGGTCTTTATCATGATCATGGGCACTGTAAATATTGCACTGGAGATATACTAGGTTAAAGCTGAAAGCAACTTTAGATAGCAGGTCCAATTCCTTCACCATGTACGTAAAGGAACTGAGACTCTCTTAAATTAACTAATTTACTCAGTGAAACACAGATTATCATTGTATGAGAAAGAATTTGAACCCATATCTCCCTGCCTCCAACTACAATTCCCTGTTGATTATTCCAGACTACCTTTTGTCATTCTAGGTGGGTTGAATCAATGGGGCGGGGGGGGGGAGGGGAAGAAAATTCAGAGGAAGGCATGGGTGTGTTTGGATGACAGAAAATAGAAAAATCTGACAGTCTGATTGGAGTAGATTTCTATGGTTCAAGATAAAGTCAGAAATGTAGATTTTGACTAGATTGTGGATAGCTGTGAACAAAAGATTAAGGGGTTTGAACTTCATCTTATGGGAAATAGAAATCTATCATGGATTGTTTTGGAGCAGAAAAATTTACATTAGAAGTATCACAACAGATAAATAAGGGAGGTTGAGGTTAGAATCAGGAAGATGAATTATCAAGGCTATTGTAGCAGTCAAACTATGAAATGATAAAGGCTTCAACTGGGTCAGCATTTACACATGGAAATTCTGTGATTATGACATGTAATAGAACATGGAATATCCACTTACATCAGCAAGTATCAGTAAATACGTATTCAATATCCACAGAACACATGGCACTTCCAAGTAGGAGGACTGCAAATCACTGTTATGTGATTTTGAAAGTAAAGTATATTACACAGTAAAGAGCAGAAACACTACTGGATTAAGATTCCAGCTTTCTGGTGGCTTGCCACATTTTCTCCACTGATTTACTCTGTAATCTTAGAAATGTCACTTACACTCTGTTTCTCTCTTTTTTATGTTCTTCAGAAATAAAATGAGGAATTCCTGGGGCTGGTGAGTACCAACAATGTTCTAGGTGTTAAACAGTTTCTAAATAGCATTTGCAGATAATTGTGTGTGTGTGTGTGTGTGTGTGTGTGTATTTATATTCACAGCCAGTTTCCAAAATATGCACATTTTATGCCTGGATAATTACTGATTTCTCTCAAACAATATTCATGTTAGAAATAGACTGAACAGATAGATCTGATCATCACATGGGACTAGCTTTGGACAAAGAAGCAGCATGGAACGACGGGGAGTGAAGCCAAAATGACAAGGGTAGAAACAGGACTTCCATGGGACTCCCTTTTCCACCTCCTCCAATACATGTAAAAAATGACTCCAAACAAACTTTAGAGCTACAGAACCCAGAAAGGGACAGAGAGAAACTAAACTCCCACTGAAGGCAGCCCAGCAGGCAAGCAGGAATGGTCCATCACCACACTCTGGAAACAGAGCCCAGCCCCACGTGAGCACCCAGTTTTAGCCTCAGGGTGGCCACAAGCAGCCACTGGCTGGAGGGACTTCAGGAGATTGGATCACCAGCAACTGTGGAGGTTTCCAGAATTATCAACCCATAAATGTCAAAGACAAAGTGAGAGATCAGTGTGAACTTTGGGAACAGGGAGTCCAGCAGTGTGGTCAGGCCTCTTCCCCAAGACGGAGAAGTGGCTGAGGTGTGGTGGCTATGCAGTCACTGCTGCTACATGGCTGCTTCAGAGCTCCTAGCCTGCAGATGATAAGGGGACTAAGCAACTATTCAGAGGGTAATCGCTCTTGCTTTAACTTGCTTGGATCTGAATCACTGTCTAGCGTGGAGATCCTGGGGCATGTGACCAGGCGACAGAACCAGTGGAGGCTACAGATAGGACACCCAACTAATAGTGCCGGCAGCTGTGAAAACCCCAGCAATTTGGGACAAAGTTCTCCTACGTGAAAGCAGAGTTCTACTGTGGCAAAAAGCACAAACATCAAGTAATTGAGTGGAAATATAAGCAAGCAAAGGAAGCAAAACAAGCACAGCAAATTTGGATTTTGGATTTAGGGTTAAGTAACTCACTCAAGGTTACACGGCCAGTAATTTCTGGGTGTGGTGCTGAGTATCTGAACCCAGATTTGATCCACAGGTCATCCCAACAATGGAGCTGGTGCTCTTACTGGATGAGCCACCTAGCCACCCCGATCTTGTCCCTTTTCAAAAGTGGGTGCTTCCAATTTCCCTCCCACCCAGCCTGCCCTCCCTTCCATCATCACCCCTGTCATGCCCTTCCCCCCTACTCTCCTGTAGGGCAAGATACCCTTTTTAGTGTTTATGTCATTCTCTCCCTAAATCAAATTCAATGAGAATAAGGTTGACCCATTCCCATTTGCCTTCCTATTCTTCCCTTCCATTGTAACTATTTTCTTTTGCCTCTTCTATATGAGATAGTTTACCACATTCTGTCTCTCCCCATCTCTTCTCATTATATTGCTCTCTCACCTCTTAATTTCACCTTTTAAGTATCATCCCTTCCTATTAAATTGATCCTGTGCCCTCTATCTAGGTATACCTATACACACACATATATATGGAAAGGAAAATGTGAGTTCCAAGGTCCTATTTTTTCATAGGGAATCAGGAACTGCCTCAGGGCCTCTTGCTTCAGAGGCCACTCCCTGTCAGTGGGAAATGAGGAGGTGCTGAGGGCCACAGTCCAGTTGCCGGCTCAAAAGGACTTCTCTTAAGACACCACTTACTAGATGAGCAGCAGCTGACATGGCTGTTTCAGCCCCCCTCCATTGGTTTACATTCTCCATGCAAGAGGAATTCATGCCTGAATCATACTCTCTTTAAAAGTATATAAGGAAGCAGTTTTCTTCCCCCAGACACCACCCGTGTGCCCTTCATTCTTAGAATAAACTACAAGTCTTGTCTTTCCTTGCCTCTGGTCTCTTCAGTCACTCCTAAGAATACAACCTAAGGTTGTCCCTTAAGTTATAAAGGGTAGTGGCTGCATATACATATACACACATTCACATATGTATTCATATGCCCATATATCTTCCTATATAGACATATGTATGTATGTGTGTGTGTGTATTTACATATACATTTCTATTCCCTTCAAATATTCTCATACTGAGAAAAGTTTTATTAGTTACAATTATCATTTTTCCAAGTAGGGATGTAAATAGTTCAACTTTGATAAGTTCCTTATGATTTCTTTTCCCTGTTTACCT
This sequence comes from Petaurus breviceps papuanus, assembly GCF_028583685.1. Lineage (NCBI taxonomy): Eukaryota > Metazoa > Chordata > Mammalia > Diprotodontia > Petauridae > Petaurus > Petaurus breviceps. The sequence continues at coordinate 1,656,441 of NW_027187308.1, read as the reverse complement.
TCTCATGTTTCTCTTGCTTCTTGTATATGAATGTCAGATTTTCTAATCAACTCTGTTTTTTTTCAAGAATGCTTGAAAGTCCTCTATTCCACTGAATGACCACATTTTCCCCTGAAACATGATACTCAGTTTTGATGGGTAGGTGATTCTTGGTCTTAATCCCAGCTCCTTTGACATCTGGAGTATTATGTTCCAAGCCCTTCAGTCCCTCAGTGTAGGGCCTGACAGATCCTGTGTTATCCTGATTGTGTTTCCACAATATTCAAAGTGTTTATTCCTAGCTGCTTGTAATATTTTCTCCTTGATCTGGGAATTCCAGAACCTGGCTTTAATATTCCTAGGAGCTTTCTTTTTGGGATCTTTTTCAGGAGGTGATCAGTGGATTCTTTAACCTCTATTTTGCCTCTGGTTCTAAAACATCAGGGTAATTTTTCTTGATAATTTCTTGAAGGATGATTTCTAGGTTCTTTTTTTTATTGTGGCTTTCAAGTAGTTCAATAATTTTTAAATTACTTCTCCTCGATCTATCTTCCAAGTCAGTGGTTTTCCCAATGAGATATTTCACATGGCCTTCTATTTTTTTTTCATTTGTTTGGATCTGTTTAATAGTATCTTGATTTCTTATAAAGTCACTAGCTTCCATTTGCTTCATATAATTCTTAAGGAATGATTCTCTTCAATGAGTGTTTGAGATTCTTTTTACATCTGGCAAATTCAGCTTTTTAAGGCATTCTTCTCCTCATTGCCTTTTTGAGCCTCTTTTACCATTTGAGTTAGTCTATTTTTTAAGGTGTAATTTTGTTCAGTCATGTTGTTGACTCTCATTTCACAATTTTCTTCCATCATTCTCGTTTCTCTTCCCAATTTTTCCTCCACTTTTCTTACTTGGTTTTCAAAATCCTTCTTAAGTTCCTCTATAGCTTGCAACCAGCTTGTATTTTTCTTGGAAGCATTTGATGCAGGAGTTCTGACTTCACTGTCTTCCTCCTGTTCCATGCTTTCATCCTTTTTTTTTCTCCAAAATAAGAGTTTAACATTAGTTTTCTCTGTTTGCTTCCTTTGCCTGCTCATGTTGCTACTCAGTTACTTGAGTTTTGGGTATTTTGCCAGAGTAGGGCTCTGCCACAAGATGTGGGAGCTTCATACCAAACACTGAGATTTTCTCAGCTGCCAAAGGTATTATTTGGGTGCCCTCTCTGAAGTGTCCACATGCTCTGGCAAGCTAGTCACACACCACAGGACCTCCACCTTAGACCACAATCCAGATCCAAGCAGGTTAAAGGAAAAGTTATTATCCCTCAGACTGGTCACTTGGTCCTCCTACAATCTTCAGGCCAGGAACTGAAGCAGCCATGTGGTGGTGGCTGCAAGGCTGAAGCACCTCAGCTGCTTCTCACCCCCGGGGCAAATGCCAACCACACTCCCTCACTACTGGATCCCAATGTCCACACTGCTATGACCTCTCACTTTTTCCTTAGCATCTGTGTGTTGATAATTCTGAAAACCACCACAGTTGCTGGTGATCTGAGTCCCTCTAGTTGGCGCCTGGTCAGGCCTTCTCTGAGGCTAAAACCTCTGGCTTGGGCAGGGCTGTGGTTGGCTCCCAGAGCACTGTGCTGGCCACTTCCTGCCATCCTGCTGGGCTGTCCTCAGACAGAGGTTAGCTTCTCTGTGTCTTTTTGTGGGTTCTGTAGCTCCAAAGGTTGTTCAGAGTCACCTTTTATATGAATTGGAGGAGGTGGGACCTGGAGCTCCACGGAAGTCCTGTTTCTACTCCACCATCTTGACTCTGACCCTCCCACCCATTTAAGCATTCTTGATGAAAAAATCATAGTTGAACAGAAAATTTGACATTCATATAAAAGAAGGAAGAGAAGCATGAGAAGGCAAGCAGGGAATAGAAATCATAAGGCACTTATCAAAGTTGAACTATTTACATTCCTACATGCAAAATGATAATTGTAACTCATGAAACTTTTCTCAGTAGGAGAATAATTGAAGGGAATAGAAATGTGTGTGTGTGTTTGTGTGTGTGTACATACATATATATGTCTATATAGGAGGGTATATAGGCTTATGAATACATATGTGATTGTGTGTATAAGAGGGCACAGGACCAATTGGATAGGAAGGGATGATACTTAATAGGTGAAATTGATAGGTGAGAGAGGAATATAATGAGAGAAAATAGGGAGAGACAGAATGGGGGTAAATTATCTCAAAAAGAAGAGGCAAGGGAAAATGTTACAATGGAGGGGAGGAATAGGAGGGCAAAAGGGAATGAGTCAAACTTACCCTTGTTGAATTTGGCTTAGGGAGGGAATGAGATACTCAGTAAATATGATATCTTGCCCTACAGGAGGGTAGGGGGGAAGGGGAGAAGAGGTGGGATGATGGAGGGGAGGGCAGTTTGGAGGGAGGGAAGTTGGAAGCACACACTTTTGAAAAAGGTCAGTGTCAGAGTAGAGAATAGAACAAGTAGGGGGTGGGAAAGGATCAAGGGAAATATAGTCAGTCTTTCACAATATATCCACTATAGAAATGTTTTCCAAAACTACACATGTACAACCTATATTGAATTGCTCATTTTCCCAGTAAGGGTGGGTGACGAGGGAGGAAGGGAAAGAATCTGGAATTCAAAGTTTTAAAGTCAAATATTATATATATATATATATATATATATATATATATATATTACATACATCTAGGAAATAAAATATACAGGCACTGGGGTATAGAGATCCATCTTGCCCTACTGGAAAGTTGGAGGGGAGGCAGAGGAGGATATAGGAGAGAGCATATTAGGGGAGGGGTTATACAGTGGGATCACTGTTTTGTGGTGGTGGGTAGGGGAAATATGGGGAGAAAATTTGTAACTCAAAATACTGTGGAAATGAATGATATAAACTAAATATAAATATAAATGAATAAAAAATGATCTTTACTTGCAGAAAAAGAAAAAAAAAACAAAGAAGCATCATGGGTTGACCTTGGAATCGAGAAGACTGGGTTTAAATCCAGCCTTGGGGACATGTTAGCTATGTGTACATGGGCAAGTCAATAGGTAAATCTTTAAGAGTGTGAATTGGAAACTCAGTGAATTGGAAACATCAGTGGAAGTTGTTTCTGCCATGGAAGTTCCCTGCACTGGTAAAATCAGAGGAGGACTAAAGAAAAAGAGGTTTGAACAGTTTAGCATAATAGATTGGGAATGAGAATATCAGGGTCATATTTCCAGATCTGTAGCCACTAATCAGCTACAGACAAATCACTTTGTCTCTCTGGCCTTACTCTCTTCTCCGTAAATTGAATGGTTTATACCGGATGATCTTAATGTCCTTTCAGCTGTGTCTCTAAATCCTATAAATCAAATTCAAACAAATACATTTAAAAATCTGTTTCCATCAGCAAGAAGAAATCCTGATATTAGAAACTCTTTCAGCAACAGATAATAATCCATTGATATCTATATTGATATGTCATAACATATCTGTTTTTTTTTTCAGTAATTTTTCAGTCATATCTGACTTTTCATGACTCCATTTAGGATTTTCTTGGCAAAGAAACAGGAGTGGTTTGCCATGTCTTTCTCCAGCTCATTTTAAAGATGAGGTAAATAAGGCAGAGTTAAGTGACTTGACCAAGGTCACAGAGCTGCTAAATAACAGAGGCTAGATTTTAACTCGGGAAGATGAGTCTTTCTGACTCCAGGCCTGGCACTCTATCCAATGTACCTCTTAAGCTGCCCAAGTCACACGAATTTGCCTAAGAAATCGCCTGGGTAAATAGGTCAGAGTTTCATTTTTAGTCAATGTAGGTGGTAGGATCTACAGCCCTATTTTTCTGACTCAGAGACCAGCACTCTATTTATTGTTCTTCACCAAATAAGAGGAAGCTTTACACTATGATCAGGTAAGATGAATACCAGGAATGCAAGGTTGGTTCAATGTTAAGAAATCTATAAACGTAATAATAAAATAATGCAAATTACATTATTATATCAACTATGCAGAAAAACAAAACATTTAACAAAGGACCAAAACTATATCTGTTTAAAACAACCAAAAGCATAAAATAAATAATTCTTTGCTTAACATGTAAATAGTATCTATTTAAAAACTAGAGTCAGCATTGTGTGTAATGAAGACAAATGAAAAATCTTTCAAAAAAACCAGGAATAAAGTGAAGATGCTCATTATAACCACTATTCTTTGACATTATGCTGTAAATGCTAGCTACAGTATTAACACAAGAAAAAAAGAAATCAAAAGAATAAATAGAGTCAAAATAAATAAATACAATTCTCTCTTCAACATGATATAATGGTCAATGTAAAGAATCTTAGGATTCTTTAGGAAGTGAACTAAAAACTAATGGAAAAAATCACTTCAACAAAATAGAAGTAGAATATAAAAAACTGAATTAAAAAAAACTTTAGAACACATACTCACACATATATAAATACACACATATGTATGTATTGTGTGGTTATATACACACATATTTAGGAGTACAAACATTAAGATATATATACATATATATGTATACATATATACGTAATATATATGTATGCATATATATTAAACTAAAAACTATTTTTATAAAAATAGTCAGACACCTGAACAAATATGTGTTTATCAATAGTTCATGAGTTTATTGTGAAAACATAATAAAATGATGTACTTCCAGAATTTATTTGCTCATTCAGTGTCATGCCAACCAAACTTGAAAAGAATTCCTTCTAATTTCCATAAAAAATAATATAGAAAAAAAGGCTAAGACCATCAAGGGAAATAATGAGGGAAATCAAATGGGGAGGACAAAAGACCAGAAGTACCAAATCTCCACTACACTAAAAAATAGTGTAAATACTTTTAAGTAATTAATTAATTAAAGTAAAAACTAAATTAAAAAATACCAAAAGTAATTGGTAATGCTTAAAATATATTTTAGTGGAACAGATTAGGTATAAAATATACTGAAGAAAACACATATAATAATGGAGTGTTAGATAAACCCAAAGTACCTTATAATTGGGCTTCTTGCTCAGTCATTTTTTAGTTATGTCTGACTCTTTGTGACCTCATTTGAGGTTTTCTTGGCAAAAATACTACTAGCCATTTCCTTCTATAACTTATTTCAAAGATGAGGAAACTGACGGAAAAAGGGTTAAGTGACTTGCCTAGGGCCACAACGCGGTTAAACATATGAGCTTGAATTTGAACTCATGTCCTCCTGACTCCAGATCCAGCACTGTCAATTGTGCTACCATCAGACCAAAAATTGGTGGAGATACTAGAAAGAAATATGGCAAGAATTAGATATAGATGAAAGTTTGCAAACATACACCAAAATGAGATTCAAATGAATAAATGAGGTTGATATGAAAGATCACATCAAAAGAAAATTAAAGGAATAATCAAAGAAATATGTTTCACAACTATGGAAAGGGAAAATTTTCATGACAAAACAAGGAGTAGAGAAGATCACAGATGATAACATGGGGAATTTTGATAGCAACAAAGTGATTTTTTTCGCATAAATAAAATCAATGAAGTTAAAATTAGAAGGTAAAATCAATTGACAAAAAAAAACTCTTTCCAGTAATTTTTTCTGGCAAAAGTTGTATATATAAAATGCATAAAAACTGTTTTAATATATAGAAATTATAATTGTTCCCTAGTAAATAGACAAAGAATATGAACAAGAAGCTTTCAAAGTAAAAAATCTGATTTAATTTTCAATAAAGCTGTAGAAAAAATGCTACACGATATTAATAAGAGGAATACAATGTAAAATAAATCTGAGTTTCTCCCTTATTCTTTTAAGATTGGCAAAATGATAACAAATGAAAATGACAATTTCTGAAGGGGCTACTTGGTAATAGGCCCATTGGTGCTTTGATGGTGGTACTGTGAAGGGGTTTAACCATTCCCTAAAACTATTTGAAACAATGTTCCCAAAATATGCCACGTATCTGCCCTTTGATCCATTGTATAATTATTAAGACTATAAAACTAAGAGGTCAAAGGAAGGAGGAAAAATATTTATGTGTTGTTAAAATGTTCACAGCAGTATAAAAATTTTTTTTTTGGTTTGTTTCAAAAAAACAAAGTGGAAACAAAAGGGTTGCCTATTGATTGAGGAATGCCCCCAAAAAATTATGGTATATGAAAAAATAGAATATTATTGTGATATTAGAAAAAATGGAAAAGTTCTGAGAAAACTTGGAAGACTTAATGAACTGATGTGTTGTTAAGTCAGCAGATCCAGGAGAACCATTTTTTTTCAATAGTAATAATCTTTTACCTAAAAACAACTTTGAAAGATCTAAGAACATTTATCACCACATTGATCAACCACAACATCAGAAGACTAATAACAAATGCTAGCCACCTCTTAACAAAGGGATAATGGTTCAAAGTGCAGAGAGAACACTTTTTTTTCTATAAGACATATGACTTGATTTGATTTACTTATTGCATACCTTTTTCTAAAAAAATTAAATTAGGGTCAATATAATAGAGACTTGATTTTTCATGCATAATTCTGTAACCCTGTACTATTTTGTATAATGAAATGTTTGTTTATTTGTGTTGGTTAAGTTCAAAATAAAAATAATTTTAAAATGGTATGCCATTAATTTATATACTTACTAAAAAAAATACCATTTCAAGCTGCCATTTTTTCCTTATAATGAACATTACCACATGCAAAAGATGATGCTCAAATTTATACTGTAATAATCTTTCTTCTGGTTCTAAATAATCTCTCTTTTCTTTGATGATATTCAATACCAGGTTTAGAGTTAATGATTTCAATGAACTAATTTATATAATAAATTTGAATGACTAATGTGTAATCCGACAGCAAAGGAAAGGACAATATAAAGTTACCCAACCTTGATAAGTTATTCCCCACCCAATTAGTTGTTATATATTCATATCATGAAAATATGTGTAGCTTACCTTTCTGGAGCCAAGATGGTGGAGTACACAGCAATCCACTGTAACTCTCTCATATTCACCTCCAAACAACCAAAAAATAGCACCCCAAAATGAATTCTGGAATAGCAGAACTAGCAAAAAAGATGGGGGTGAAACAAACTTTTAGCCCAAGAAACTTAGAAGATCAGAAGAAAAGGTCAGGTTAAAGGGAAGTTCAGTCCAAGGCAGGAAGCCAGCATCAAGCCCCACCTCAGCAAGCCAGTGGGAAATCCTGAGCCAAAGGGGAGTGGAGCAGGCAAATGCCAACACTGGAACTTCACATGTGATTTAGCATAGCCAAGGGAACTGGTAGGCTCTAGTTCTGAGAAACAAAACATGCTTCAGTGTAGTCCTGAGATAAACAGGCAACCTCCAGTGTCAAGAACTCTACATGCTTCACAGTAGCCCCAGTTAAATATGTAGGACCAGCACTATGGGTACCTAATTAAATAGGCAGTCTCTAGTACCAGGATCCCGAAAAGTACTTCAGTGTAGCCCCAGAAAAAACAAGCAGACTCCAAGGTAAAAATATCCCCACTGGCCTCAGCACACCACAGACATCAGCATTAGATCCTTGGTTCAGTATCAGGTAAGCTTCCAGACCCCTCTGAACTCTAGGAGAGATACCCATTCCTCACTGCACCCCTGCAGTACAGTACTGGGCAAGAATGTCTCATGTGGGAGTCAAGGCAACATCAGTACCATACCAGGTAAACAGCCAGGGCCTGCAGCACATGGCATAAGAAGCCAAAGACAGTGTCCCTTCCATCCTAGGAGGAGAGTTCAAAAGTAAAAAAAAAGGAAAAAGTCCAAAAAAGATGAGCAAAAACAAAACATAATAATATGACCATAGAAAGTTATTATGGTGACAGGGAAGATCAAGACACAAACTCAGAAGAGGACAGCAATATCAAAACACCCATGGCAAAGCCCCAAACAAAAATGGGAAGTGGTCTTAAGCCCAGCAAGAACTTATAGAAGAGCTCAAAAAGGAGGTTAAAAATAATATGAGAAATAGCAGAAAAATTGGAAACAGAAATGAGAGTGATGCAAGAGAATTTTGAAAAAAAAGATTCAACAACTTCGAAAAAGAAAATAATTTCTTAAAAAGTGGAATTAGCCAAATGAAAAAGGACATACCAACAGTCACTGAAGAAACAACTCCTTAAAAGGTACAATTGACCAAATATAAAATAAGTACAAAAGCTAACTGAGGATAATCCTTCAAAGTTAGATTTGGGCAAGTGGAAGCTGATGACTTTATGAGACATCAAAAATCAATCAAACAAATTCAAAAGAATGGAAAAAAAGATGAAAATGTAAAATACATCATTGGAAAAAAACCTCACTTGTAAAATAGATCCAGGAGAGACAATGTCAGAATCATTGGCTGACCTGAAAGGCATAATCAAAAGAAAGACATAGACAACATCTTTCAAGAAATTATCAGGGAAAATTGCCCTGATATCTTAGAACCAGTGGGCAAATTAGTCATTGAAAGAATCCAGTTATCACCCCAGGAAAGAGATCCCCGCAAAATACTACAAAACATAATATAGCCACACTTCGAAACTATGAAGTCAAGGGGGAAAAATAAACTGCAAGTGCCCAGAAAGATATAATTCAAACATCCACAATCTGGATTGCTCAGGACTTAGTAGCTGCAACATTAAAGAATCCGAGGTCATAGAATATGCTATTCTGATATTTATACAATCATTTCAATATAGAAGTCTATCTTACATGACAGGAAAGTAGGAGGGGAGAAGATTAATTAAAGGGGGAAAGTGGACTTAAGGATAGACTGGGGAAGGCAGTAGACAAAAGCAAAACACAGTTCAGGAGGGAAAGGGGGAAAGAAGAGAGGAAAAACAGAAGTAAAAATAGGATGGAGGAGAATACACAATAATCATTATGATAAATGTGAATGGGATGAACTCTCCTATAATATGGAAGTGGATAGCAGAGTTGATTAAAAAAAAAACAGAATCCTACAATATGTTGGTTACAAGAAACACACTTGAAGCAGAGAGATACACACTGAGTAAAGATAAACAGCTGGAGCAGAGTATATTATGCTTCAGTTGAAGTAAAAAAAAAGCAAGGGTAGTTATCCCATTCTCAGACAAAACAAAAGCAAAAATAAACCTAATTGGTGGCAGAATGAAGATGGTAGAGTAGAAACAGGACATCTGCACAGCTCTTGCTTTCATCTCCTTCAACTCATGTAAAAATGACTATAAACAAATCCTGGAGCTACAGAACCCACAAAATAACAGAGAGAAGCTAATCTCCCATTGAAGACAGTCTAGCAGGCTGGCAGGAATTGTCCAGCACAGTGCTCTGGGAGCTGAGCCCAGCCCTGAATGAGCCACGGTTTTAGCCTCAGGAAGGCCAAAACCAGTGGCGAACAACAAACAGATCACCAGCATCTGTGGTGGTTTCCAGAATTATCATCCCATAGATACTAAGGACAAAGTGAGAGGTCAGTGCAGTGTGGACTTTGTGAACCAGGAGTTCGGGAGTGCAGTCTGGCCTTTACCCCCTGGAGGGAGAAGTAGCTGAGGCTCTGTGACCATGCAGCTACCACCATGTCGCTGCTCTAGAGCTTCTGGTCTGCAGATTGTAGGGGGACCAAGTGACCAGTCTGAGGGGTAATCACTATTGTTTTAACCTTCTTGGATCTGGATCACTGTCTAGGGTGGAGGTCCTGGGGTGCATGACCAGTTTGCCAGAGCATATGGAGGCTTCAGAGAGGGCAATCAACTCCAGCAGCTGTGAAAAGCCAAGTGACTGGGACAAAGCTCCGCTTTCTGGTAGCAGAGTTCTAGTGTGGCAAAAAGCTGAAAAGTGAAGTAATTGAGTGGCAACATGAGCAAGTAAAGGAAGCAAAGCAAGCACAGCCACCCAAGTTTACACTCCTATTTTGGGGATAAAAAGGAACAAAGCATGGAACAGAAAAAAGAGAGCAAAGTCAGAATTTTTGCACCAAAAGTTTCCAAGAAAAATTACAGGCCTGGTTACAGGCCATAGAAGAGCTCAAAAAGGATTTTGAAAACCAAATAAGAGAAGTAGAGGAAACATTGGGGAGAGAAATGAGAACAATGTAAGAAAATTATGAAATGAGAGTCAACAACCTGACTGAAGAATATAACACCTTAAAAAATAGACTAACTCAAATGGCAAAAGAGGCTCAAAAAGGCAATGAGGAGAAGAATGCCTTAAAAAGCCAAATTTTCCAGATGGAAAAAGAATCTCAAAACTTCCCTGAAGAGAATCATTCCTTCAGAATTAGATGGAGCAAATGGAAGCTAGTGATTTTATGAGAAATAAAGATACTATTAGACAGATACAAACAAATGAGAAAATAGAAGGCAATGTGAAATATATCATTGGAAAAACCACTGACCTGGAAAATAGATCCAAGAGATATAATTTAAAAATTATTGTACTGCCTGAAAGCAATGATCAAAAACATAACCTAGAAAAAATAAACCTAATTAAACTAGATAAGGAAGGAAACTATATTTTGCTAAAAGGTACAATAAAGACAATAGACAATAAAGTAATATCAATACTAAACACAGATGCACCAAGTAACATAGCATCCAAATTCTTAAAGAAGTTAAATGAGTTACAGGAAGAAACAAACAGCAAAACTATAGTAGTTGAGGACCTCAGCTATCCCCTCTGAGAGTTTGATAAATCCAACCAAAAAATAAATAAGAAAAGAACTAAGAAGGTAAATGGAATATTAGAAAAGTTAGATATGACAGACCTTTGAATAAAATTGAATGGGGATAGAAAGGATTATTCCTTCTTCTCAGCAGCTTAGGTCACCTACACAAAAATTGGCCATGTAACTATTTGACAAATACTGCTGGGAAAATTGTAAAATATTAGGGTACAATCGAGGTATAGAGCAACATTTCACATTATATACCAAGATAAGGTCAAAATGGGTATATGATTAAGACATAAAGGCTGACACCATAAGGAAATTAGAAGAGGAAAAGATAGTCTTCCTGTCAGATTTATGGAGAAGGGAAGAATTCATGACCAAAACAGAGATAGAAAGCATTATAAAAGGAAAATGTATAATTTTTATTATATTAAATTAAAAAGATTTTGCACAAACAAAACCAACACAGCAAAATTAGAAGGAAAGCAGAAAGCTGGGAAACAATCTTTACAAGAAATGTCTTTAATAAAGGCCTCGTTTCTCAAATGTATAGAGAATTGAGTCAAATTTATAATACAAGCCAATATACAATTGATAAAAGCCAAAGCATATGAATAGGTAGTTTTCAGATGAAGAAATCACAGCTACCCATAGCCACATGAAGAAGTGCTTTAAATCACTTTGATTAGAGAAATGCAATTTAAAATAACTCTGAGGTAGCACCTCACATCTCCCAGATTGGCTAATATGACAAAAAAAAATTGGGACACTAATGTACTGTTGGTGGAGTTATGAACTGATCTAACCATTCTGGAGAACAATTTAGAACTATGCCCAAAAGGCAAACAAACTGTGCATACCCTTTAATCCAGCAATACCACTACTAAGTCTGTATCTTAAAGAGATAATAAGAAAGGGGAAAAGGACCTACATATGCAAAAATATTTATAGCAGCCCTTTGCATGGTGACAAAATATTGGAAATTGAGGGAATACCTCTCAATTGGGGAATCGCTAAACAAGTTGTGGTCAATGAATGTAATGATATATTATTGTGCAATAAGAAATGATGAACAGGCCGATTTCAGGAAAACAAGATAGAAAGATTTATACAAACTGACATAAAGTGAAGTGAGAAGAACCAGGGAAACACTGTACATAGTATCAGTCACATTGTATGATGATCAACTATGAATGACTTAGCTCTTCTCTGCAACACAATGATCCAAGACAAGTACAAAGGGCCCATAAAGGAAAATTCTATCCCCAATTCAGAAAAAGAACTGATGGACTCTGTGTGCAAATCAAAGAATACTTTTTAAACTCTATTCTTTTCATATGTTTTTTTTCTTTTGATCTGTTTCTTCTTTCACAACTGTAATTAATATGGAAATACATTTTACATGATAGCACATCTATAAATTATATAAAACTGCCTACCATTTTCAGAAGAGGGAAGAAGAAGGAGGAAGGAAGAAATATATGGAACTCAAAATCTTGTAAAAATGAATGCTAAAAATTGTATTGACATGTAATTGGGAAAAAAATAAAATACTATTGGAAAGGAAATTAAAAAAAATGTGTATGCCTGAAATTCCAATGATACTGGCATGGTCTGACACATAACTGAACATTTTTGGAAGTGGATTTTATAAAATATTGTGTTTTCCCATTCTGAGGTGTTCCTAAGTTGGTGGGACTGAATCTTATGTCTGGAGCAGGAAGGGCCCTTTGAGATGATCTAATCCATTAACCCACGAGACCCTCATTTCACATGGGAGAAAATTCAGTTCCAGAGAGGTTAATTGATTATCCAAGGTCATACATATGCTAAGTGGCAGCGTCAGGAATGTAACTCAGTTTTTCAATGCTATTTTCCTTTAAAATAAAATTATTGACATATTTTGTGCTTCTTCATCTTGTTCATTTCCAAATATGTATTTTACTTCTTCTATCTTTAATGAGCTATCCCATTTAACAAAACTCTTTTTTTTTAATGAAAGAGTAAAAATTCAGTGCAGTCAAATTACTCCATAGATCAATGGAGTCTGAAAATATATCCTCCTGCCAGGTCATAAGAGAAAGGGAAGACCTAGAAATAAACAATTTCATAATTAATAATAATTAGAGAGGTTAATTGATTATCCAAGGTCATACATATGCTAAGTGGCAGTGTCAGGAATGTAACTCAGTTTTTCAACGCTATTTTCCTTTAAAATAAAATTATTGACATATTTTGTGCTTCTTCATCTTGTTCATTTCCAAATATGTATTTTACTTCTTCTATCCTTAATAAGCTATCCCATTTAACAAAACTCTTTTTTTAAAATGAAAGAGTAAGAATTCAGTGCAGTCAAATCACTCAATAGATCAATGGAGTCTGATAATATATCCTCCTGCCAGGTCATATGAGAAAGGGAAGACCTAGAAATAAACAATTTCATAATTAATAATAATTAGCATTTCTAGAGATTTTAAAGTTTGCAAAGCATTTTACATCTATTATTTTTTTTATCTTCACCCTGATATTGTAGATTATATTTTATTATAATCCCCATTTTAAAGCAGAGAAAAATAAGGCAGACAGCAGTTAAATGGTTTACTGGGTCAGAAATAAATGTCTGAAATGAGATTTGAATTTATGACTGTCTGTATCCACATCCAGAATTCTATCTACCATGCCACCTACTGTCCTCTTAATTAAGCCTTCAATAACAATTGTTTTCTGCAGAATTTCAGCCTTAAAAACTAACTTTCCTTACATTGTTTCTTTAAAATAATAGTTTTTCTGCCAAAAAGTGAAGGTGTAAGTGGAACAAAAATTAACTCTATTGTCACCATTTTCTAAACATTTCCTCAGAGCAGAGAATTTAAAAATGTTGCTCTGTCATGGTCAAATACCTGGAGAAATCTGAAGCACAACAGAGAGGGAACCTAAATGGGCTTTTGGTAGGACATTCGCCCTCCTTTTATTCCTAACCCTGTAAAACTTGGTAATCATCTTCCCACTTCTATTGTCAGAATCACTGTGTTCCTTTGTACACAGACTAAAGAATTCCTCAGTGTATTTTCATTATTGTGAACATATATCATCTGAAAGCACTTAGCACCAAATATAATTCAAAGGACTAAATATGAGACATGAAACTACTGACAAATGTATCAAAATAAATCAGAGCAATTCTTCCCATCCTTCCCCCTCCCCCTGCCCCATTCCAGCATTGGTCTTTACACTAACCTCACAATAAAAAAGAAATTGTAGTAATTCAGTAAATGAGCAAACTTGTCAGGCAAGTCAATTCACTGAAAACACAACCCAATTATCTAACTTTGGTTTTTGAGAGCTGATGATCAGCTAATTAAATTGCCTTTGAAAGATCAACAAGAAAATTGCTTCCACTTCCTATTTCAACCAAAGCAATGCCTCATTGTCAACAGCATTGACCCAGTGAAAAGATCAGAGAACACCCCTGACAACATCCCATCTCAAAACCTATCACTTCTGCACTTTTCTAGGGTAAGAATGATGATCATGTCTGCGTGGTGAACTTAGGTCCAAGGCAAGAGGGACTTCTAAAAGGAAAGGAAAATCTACTTTAAAATCTCCATTTGAACAGCTCTTGCACAAATATCCCCAAAGTCATGCTTATAAAAACTCAAAGCTGGGAAAGTAAGAAACTGTCATGGTATACCTTATCTTCAACCAAGACTATTATTTTTATCAGGATTTCCTCTATTTGGATTTTGAAGGGAGAGGAAAAGAATAGAGAAAAAGGAAGAAGAAAAAGAAATAGCAATGCTTTGAATGGTGCTACAAGCACCCAGATGTGAAAGATCAATTCAAGCCATGAAACAACAATTTTAGGGCAAATACCCCATTCATCCTGCCTCAGCACAAATATTGGCATGAACCAATAAGAGCTTTGTTTATAACTACTAACTTTTATTAATATCTAAGCCTGTCATTGGTCTGGACTGGGGAACTGTCTGGATGTCTGCTGACATCTTACTAAGGTCATCTCCTCACTAGCAGAGCAAGCAACTAGAGCCATTGATTCTCACTTCTTTCCAAATGTGAAAAATGTGGAGCATCATAGAGTCAAGGAAAGGTTGTCTTTTCCTCACAGTTAAATTAATACTTCTATGAGTGTCTGGATATCATTATGATAGGGGGAAATGAGGGACAGCCAGATAGCTAGAAGTGAAATTTCCTTGCTCTGAGGAGCTTATCAATAAGAAAAGAAGCCAGTAGCAAGAAACTATTCAGGGGGGAGAAAAAAAAAAGAAAAGCATTGAGATGCATTGCAGCCATGCAGTGGCTTGATGCATATGCATTCTTAGTCTATTTAATGAGATAGTACATCTGCCAATTTAAAGACATTTCTAATGAGAAGTATAAATGAACTGCAGTGCTAAGAAGTCACTCATCACAAGGTGAAGAGGCTTCTGATAGTAACTACAGAAAACAGAACACAGTGATACTATTTACAATATTTTAATGGGCATCTCTATGTTATTCTAAAGATCCTTACAGGATGAAAACTGATGTACTGGAGAAAGGTATATTAAGATTGCCAAGCAAGACACACGTGCCTTGACTCTCAAAAGGAGTATTTCTTTGGATGTATTTCTACTTTTTAACTAAGTACAAAATACTCTCTCTATATTCCTCCCAAAGAGGAAGATTTAAGGCAGTAATTAAGACGTACTGTAGATCACACAGTGTGGTCTATAGCTCCCAGGTGATGGCTAGCAAATACAAAATTTACTTCCACAGCCCAAGAACATTCACTGAAAATATACTGAGGTCTGTGAGTCTGTTTAGGAGACAGAATGGCAGCTACTTCCCTAAGGACTGGATGGCCTAGACAGAAAGGGAGAGATGGAATTGGGGGCAGGATTTATCCTAGTCAGTGGAATGTTCTGTGGTGAAACTGGTTGAGTCAAAGCTAATTCTCTTTAATGACTGGGGGACTTGCTTCAAATTACCAAATTTTATAGATTAGTGGCTATGAGAACAAATATAATTAAAGTAGTGAGTCCACTGCATCACGAAGCATACAGGTTTTTTTTGTTCATTTGCTTTGACAAGCTTAGCTTAATTGTAATTATTTATGATGCTGCTTCATAATGAAATAGTGAAGGTCCTACAGGATATTATATAAATGTAATGAACTTTCAGAAAAAAGGAGGAACCCAATAATAATAGCATTTGGTATTGAGACAGCATCTGGCATCTACAGAAGTACCTCATAATCATTAGTCCTCAGAATTTTTAGTCATTTTGAAATTTAAACTCAGGTGCCAGCTTCAATGGGGGGCTTTTCCTGATCATATTTGTTATTAGCTTCCCCTCCTTCTTAGAATTATATTGCTCTTATTTTTCTATTAAGATGTTGTAACCTCCCAGTAGGATCCTCCCAGTTGTAACCTCCCTGTGTCCTCCCAGTAGTAGAAACCCTTGGAAGGCACAAGCTATTTTTTGTTTGCTTGTCCTGTTTCATCCTCTTATCCCCAGGGATTAGAAGTGTCTCACACATAGTAAGTATTTAATAAATGCTTGTTGAATGAATAAGTATACACCTAGGACATAGCAAGTAAAGGTAAAAATAGTGTAAATTCTTCTTATCTTCCTGCTGGGGATTTGGACTTCTGATTTCACCGGGGAGCTTTTGATGAGGAACTTCCTCTACCAATGGGGATAAATACTTGCTCTGAAATATACATTTAGAGAGTTGGCTGGTTCACTGAGAGAATGAATGACTTGCTCAGGGTACCAGCAAAGACCATAGTACTTTCGTACTGGCCTGCAATGCTGCTGCCTATATGTTTCAGAAATGAGAATTCAATCTACATCTTCCTGACTCTAAGCCCAGTTTTTAACCATAATACAAGACTACTTCTCATATTGAGTCATAGGAAGGGGAGCAGGGAGGATCTTTAGCTCTCCCAGTTCCCTGAAATATGATTTTGTGCAAGCAACTTAACCTCTCTGAACAACAGTTTCTTCATCTATAAAACAGAATTTATAACACCTATGCTAACTACCACATAGGGCAGTTGTGAACATAAGTTAGAGAACATACAAGAAAAGTTTTTAAAATACTATGTAAATGAAAGGTAATGTAAAGAGTCTGATTAGGCCAGTGCTTACCAGAAGACAGGACAAATGTCAGGAATTTTGATATTGGCAGCTATGCAGCAAAGTCTTGTCCTTGTACTTATTTGCATGCACTATGGGAGTAAGGAAAGCCTCATGATAATAGTCCACACATAGTTCACATAGTATTTAGAGAGGCATTGAACCCCATTATTTGGGTTCACAGATTGACAAAACAGATTTAATAAGACTTGACAGAACAGCTAGGGGGGCAGAGCTAAGATGGTGGCATAGAAGGAGGAAAACTCTGTGAACTCCCCCATAATCACTCAAAATACCTATAAAATATGACTATAAACAAATTTTAGAGCTATAGAACCCACAAAGTGACAAAGAGAAACAAATCTCCCTCTGAATGCATATTAGCAGGCCTACGGTAAGGGTCCCTCACAACGTGCTGGGAGCCCAGCTTGGTTTGAGCCCACAGTTTTAGCCCCAAGGCAGCACAGACCAGCAGCAATCAGAGCAGACTTCAGGAGAGTGTAGCACCAGCAGCTGTGGCAGTTTCCAGAACTATCAACCCATAAATATCAAAGACAAAGTGAGAGGTCAGTGTGGAACTCTGTTGGAGGCATGGCAGCCATGCAGCCACCACCATTTGGCTTCTTCAGAGCTCTTGGCCTGCCGATTGTAGGGGGACCAAGCAACTATTCAGAGTGTAATAACTCTTGCTTTAACCTGCTTGGATCTGGATCACTGTCTAGGGTGGAGGTCCTGGGGTGCATAAACACTGAGCCAGAGCTTGTGGGGGCTGTAGAGAGGGCATCCAACTAATAGCTCTGGGAGCTGGAAAAACCCAAACAATTTGGGACAAAGCTCTCCTCTCTGGAAGCAGAGTTCTATTATGGCAAAGAGCTCAAATCTCAAGTAATTGAGTGTCAACATGAGCAAGCAAAGGAAACAAAGCAAGCACAGAAATAAAACCTTAGATTCCTTTTTTTGGGGACAAAAAGGATCAAAGCATGGAACAGGAGGAAATGCAGTGAAGTCAGAACTCCTGCACCAAAAGCTTCCAAGTAAAATACAAACTGTTTACAGGCCATGGAGGAGCTCAAGAAGGATTTTGAAAATTGAGTAAGAGAAATGGAGGAAAAATTGGGAAGAGAATGATAATAATGCAAGAAAATCATGAAAAAAGAGTGAACAACCTGACTGAAGAAAATAATACCTTGAAAAATAGACTAACTCAAATGCCAAAAGAGGCCCAAAAAGCCAATGAGGAGCTTAAAAAGCCAAAATTATCAGATGGAAAAGGAATTTCAAAAACTCACTGAAAGGAATAATTCCTTCAGAATTGGATTGGAGCAAATGGAAGCTAATGACTTTATGAGAAATCAAGATACGTTTAAACAGATCCAAACAAATGAAAAAAAAAATAGAAGGCAATGTGAAATATTTCATTGGAAAAACCTCTGACCTAGAAAATAGATCCAGGAGAGATAATTTAAAAATTACTGGACTACCAGAAGGCTATGATCAAAAAAAAGAACCCAGAAATCATCCTTCAAGAAATTCTCAGGGAAAATTGCCCTGATATTTTAGAACCAAAAGGCAAAATAGAAATTGAAAGAATTCACCAATAACCTCTTGAAAAAGATCTCAACCAGAAAACTCCTAGGAACCTTATAGCCAGTTCTGGAGTTCCCAATTCATGGAGAAAATATTACAAGCAGCCAACAAAAAACAATTTGAATATTGTGGCAAAACACTCAGGATAACACAGGATCTGGCAGCTTCTACACTGAGGGATCGAAGGGCCTGGAATAGGATATTCCAGAGGTCAAAGGAGCCGGGATTAAAACCAAGAATCACCTACCTAGCCAAACTGAGTATCATGTTTCAGGGGAAAATATGGTCATTCAATGAAATAGAGGACTTTCAAGCATTCTTGATCCAAAACCCAGAGTTGAGTAGGAAATTTGACATTCAGATACAAGAATCAAGAGAGGCATGAGAAGGTAAACAGGAAAAAGAAATCATAAGGAACTTATCAAAGTTAAACTATTTACATTCCTACATGGAAAAATGATAATTGTAACTCATCAAACTTCTCTCAGTGTGAGGATAGTTAAAGGGAATATAAATGTATATTTATGTATACATACATATAGTTCTATATATAGGAGGGTATATTGCCTATGAATACATATGTGAGTGTATATATATATATATATATATGTGTGTGTGTGTGTGTGTGTGTGTACAGGTATACATAGACAGAGGGCACAGGATCAATTGAATAGGGAGGTATTTAAAAAATAAAATTAAGAAGTAAGAGAGGAATATAATGAGAGGAGATAGGGAGAGACAGAATAGAGTAAATTATCTGATATAAAAGAGGCAAGAGAAAACTGTTACAATGGAGTCACAACAGGAAGGCAAAAGGGAATGGGTCAACCTTACTCTCATTGAATTTGGCTTGGGGAGGGAATAACATACATACTAAATTGGGTATCTTACCCTACAGGAAAGTAAGTGGGAAGGGAATAAGAGTGGGGATGATGGAAGGGAGGACAGATTGGGGGGGGGGGAGGGTAGTTAGAAGAACACACTTTTTTTTTTTTGGAGGGCAGTTGGGTTTATGTGACTTACCTAAGGTCACATGGCTAGTTTGTGTGCTACATGTCTGAGGTCTGATTTGAACTTAGGTCCTCCTGACTCCAGGGCCAGTGCTCTATTCTCTGTACCACCTAGCTTCCCTGAAGCACACACTTTTGATAAGGGATAGGGTTAAGGTAGAAAGTGGAACAAGTGTGGGGGAGGGATAGGATGGAGGAAAATATAGTCAGTCTTTCACAATATATCCACTATGGAAATGTTTTGTGTAACTACACATGTACAACCTACATTGATTTGCTTGTCTACCCAGTCGGGGTGGGTAATGAGGGAAGAAGTGAAAGAATCTGGAATTCAAAGTTTTACAATTATTATTATTATTATTATTATTATTATTTTACCTGCAACTGGGAAATAAGTTATACAGGCACTGGGGTATGGACATCCATCTTGCCCTACCAGAAGTCGTAGGGGTTGGGGGGAGGATATAGGAGAAAGCAGATTGGGAGGGGGGTATTCAGTGGGATTGCTGTTTTGGGGTGGTGGTTAGGGGAAAGAGGGGGAGAAAATTTGTAACTCAAAATCTTGTGGAAATGAATGTTGTAAACTAAAAATAAACATAAAATTAAAAAATAAATAAGAATTAAAAAAAAGAATGGCTAGGTGGGGAAGTGTATAGAACACTGGGCTTGGAATCAGGAAGACCTGAGTTCAAAAAGACACTAGTTGTGTGACACTGGTAAGTCTCTTAACCCTAATTGTCTCACTTTCCTCATCTGTAAAATGAGCTGATGAAGGAAACAGCAAAGCACTCCAGTATCTTTGCCAAGAAAACCCAAATTTGGGTCATAGTTACACACAACTGAACAACAGAAAAGGAATTTTCTTTTAAAAATTATTGATATATTTTGATTTTATATCAGTTCCATCTCCAAATGTGTCCCTTCCACTTCCCCTCTCTTTCTTCTCCCACTTCATACCAGAAAGCTAATCCATTTAATAAAAGTAAAAAAGAAGAACAAATAGTTTAAGAAAACTAATCAACACATCAAGCAAGCCTAACAGTACCAGCAATGTTTTGTTGTTCCATATACTTAATTTCCACACCTCTGCAAAGTGAGAAAGATTCATTGTGAGGGCCAGTCATGATAATTATATGATATTCAGATGAGATTTTTTGTTAGTTTCTCTTTTTATAAAACAGTTATATTATTGTAGTTACTGTATGTTGTTGTTTCATGGTTATAATTATTTTGTTTTGCATCATCATTTCATAGCCGTCTTCCTTGGCTTTTCTGTATTCTTAGCATTAATAATTTCTTACAATACAATAATATTCTACTACATGTATGCCAGACAATGTATTTAGCCATTCCTCCCAATAAATGGGTATCTACTTTATGTCCTCCCTCTCCCCTGCGTTTTTCTTCCCAGCCTTTTTAACAACACAAAGACCCATAAACATTGTGAGGAATATGTGAGCATTGTGTTTTTGACTTCTTTGGGAAAGATGGTATGAATCTAGGTCAAGGGGTATGGATATTTTATTCAGGATTTTTTTAAAAACCAGATCGTCCTCCAGGATGGTTGCACAAATTTACAACTCCATCAACAGCATTGTTCATCTTTATTTTGATAACCTCTTCAATGTTGGATATTCCCATATGAAGTCTGATGGCCTTCTGTGTCTAAGCGCTCTTGATCAGAACCTTAGGAAGCAAGTAAAAAGGATAGACAATCTTAAAATTGGGACTTTCAGTGGCTTTATACTGAAGCACATAATGTTAATAATTTTCCTGATGTTTTCTAGTAACAGCTATGCTTTGAAAACTAGAATTAACATTTGGTTTTTAGCCTATCTATGTATGTCATGCTCTTTTTTCTGATGTTTTGGTTTACTGTATATTTTCCAAGAGGCAGAATTACACACATCAGATGCTAAATAAATGTTGTGTTGCATTATATAAGTTGAAAGGTTCCTGATTCAGGGGAACACAAATTAGAAAGATTCTATTATAGGTATAAGTAGTGATGGAGCATTACTATGAAAAGGAAGTACAAAACTTACTGAGGACAAGATTAAAACTGTGGTTATACTTTTGGTGAGCTGTGCTTTCCTCACCTTATTCCTCTTCCCCACCCTGCCCCCCACCCCCAAATTGAATCTTCTAGCAAGAGCTGATGAAGAAATACATATAATTCCTTTTGATGTATGAGTTTTTCTAACATGTTGTTTCAATATTTAAAAGTTTTAATTTTTTTGGAAACATACATATTAGTAAAAGATAATATTTGTGTTCTTTAAGATAATTAACTGTTTTAAAATAAGAGAAATAGGACAGCAAGTGTTGAAACGGGTATTGAAAAAAGTGTTGACAAGTTTAATAAGTTAAATATTCATGTGGTTTTAGCACACAGACACTCAAAACCATCACCAATAAGGTGTATGGGGTGACTAGCACCTCTCATGTGAGGGTTTGCCAAGCCTTTTTCAGGGCTGCTCATGCACCTTGGTATCCACTTCTCACCCAACTCTCACTTGTGGCTCCAAGAAGCTGTAGCATACACAGCAGCCACACCCTGGTTAAAAATAATCATCTTAACAGATGAGCTAAATCACATCAAAGGTAACCAAAAGATCTCAAACTATGTGTGATTTAGGGAGATATCTATTCCAAGCATGTGAAGAACAAGCAGATGAGAACAATCTGTTCCAACTAGCCATTAAGGAAAGTGATAGGTGCTTTAAAGATGACAGAACTTTATCTAACATCAAAGACACCAAGGTCATTCAAAGCATCCTAGGCCATGGCCAGTCATCTTGACTTTTGTTTTGCCACTAGACTTCAATGACTCTGGATGAGAGAGTGAAGCTCTTTGTGCAAGTCTGACTCATCCAATTCATGTTCAAGACAAAACATTACCCCATGTTGGCATTGGTACTCCTTGAAAATGAAGGATGCACAACAACCACTACCACCTCCAACCCTCTATTTGTTCTCTTATTGAATGAACAATTGGATTGATTGCAAATACTCAACAAGAAAAGGAAGCTCCTTGTCAACAAAGCTTATTTCCTCAGGATTCCACAGACTACAGGTGACTTTTTTTCTGACATTTCTGGACAAGAATAGAACTTTCTAAGTTAACTCCCATGGAGACCCCCATATAATATATGAGCCTGAAACCAAATTACACTTTGGGAATGAATATTAATAAATTAAATTAATTATTGTTTGCTTCTCTGAATTATATTGCCTAAGTTCATGGGTGAGGAGTATTTTAATGGTACTGGTCTCAAAAAGATAGTCAAATAGATGAGATATTCTCCCTTTCCTATCATATTTCTACTTTCCTTTAGCTTAAAATAGACTTTCTAACTGTCTCTCATACCTTTCATATATCCTGTGATTAATGCCAAATTATCCTTCATCTGAGAGATAATTTCATTTTTGACTTATTCTAATTAAACTAGGGAATGGAGGAAGAAAAAGCAATCTAACTACTACCATGCCACTGTGAGGAAAGTAGCCTTGAAGAACCAATGCTTTTTCTATGAAACTTAGAAAATATGGTATAGTTTTAAAGTAGTTGTACTTGAAAAATTTTCATGTGTCATTTAAAAGGACCCTGAAATCTACTTTATTCTTTGTTAAAGAAACTGTCCAAGAAATGTGAGTTTCTTACAAAAATCACAAATGTAAATCATGAAAATAATTTATTACACAATTCTTCTATCTACATTAAAAATGGAAAGGATATAGATTTTTTTCTTTTTTTTTAAGCAATCGGGGTTAAGTAACTTGCTCAAGGTTACATGGCCAGTTATTTCTGGGTGTGGTGCTGAGTGTCTGAGCCCGGGATTTGATCTCCAGGTCATCCCAACACTGGAGCCGGTACTCTTACTCGCTGTGCTACCTGGCCACCCCCAAGGATATAGCTTTGATTCTATTCTAAGAGAGAAAGAGAAGCAACATGGTATACATTAGTGGATAAAGGAAGACCTGGCTTCAAATCCTACCTTTGACACATAGTAATTTTATGACCAGGGAAAAATTATTTAATCTTTGAGTACCCCCGACATCTCCTGAGATTAAATTACAGATACATCTGTAGAGATGGAAGGGATTTCCTTAGTGGGTATTTCTTGCACAAGTGAAATCACAGGTCTTGACCTCCCCAACTATTCATTTTAAAAAAGAAAGAAAGAAATGCTTCAATCAATCAATAAACATTACTACTACTATGTGACATGCATTGTGCTAAATGCTATGGTAAAAAGAAAAAGAAAAACAGCCCTACCTTCAAAAAGCTTAAAATCCAATGTGGGAAGACAACACACACACACACAAAAGTTGAAAGGGGGAAGCATGTTTGAGAAGTACAAAAGAGTTTGACTAGAAAAAGCTAGCCTGGGACCACTCCTTAAATTTAGGTTTTGTCATTCATAGTTCCACTCTCTAATCAGAAGGACAGAGAGTACAAAGGATCATTGGATCTTTCGGGATGATGAAATTTCCCAGTGATGAGGTTCCTGGGGCCTGATGGCATTATGGAGAAATACAAAGATTAGCTGAATAAGAAATTAAGATATGGCTATTGAGACCCCCTCAAGAAGGAAGGAAAGATGGAAGGAAGGAAGCAAGCAAGGAAGGAAGAAAGGAAGGAAGGAAGGAAGGAAGGAAGGAAGGAAGGAAGGAAGGAAGGAAGGAAGGAAGGA
>NW_027187308.1:1539930-1632328 GCF_028583685.1 Petaurus breviceps papuanus | reverse complement strand
GGAAGGAAGGAAGGAAGGAAGGAAGGAAGGAAGGAAGGAAGGAAGGAGGGAAGAAAGGAAGGAGAAAGATTATTAAAATTCCACATTTGTTAAGAACACACAAGGTTCCAGTTTTGGCTTGTGAATAGATTTTAGACAGAACAGCCCTGATTTCTAATTGGTTAATTCTTTTTGTGCCTTTTAGTTCACCAAATACCTCTTTCCTCTGCAGCTATTTTGCTTTTAGGAACAGGTGACATTGTAGGTGCTCTTAAATCTTAAAGAACAAGGCATGGTAATGGGAGATACACAGGTAAAACAAAGCATAGGATGAGTTAAATTTAAGCTGTGAAACAATTTCCCATAAAATGTATCTATATAAGCTCTAAGTTACTAAAAAAAAGTGGAAAGAGATCTATTGACTCTACCATGAACTCTGGGCTCTTAATATACTCTGAAGTTTACGTGAGCTTAAAAGCACACTCATAACTCTTAATCTCTCTCTCTGTGTCTCTCTGTCTCTGTGTCTCTCTGCCTCTGTCTCTGTCTGTCTCTGTATCTCTGTCTGTCTCTCCCTCTGTCTCCCCCCTTCTCTGTCTCTCCCCAAGATAAACAAAAAACTCAAATTCAATGTGTGATGCTACTTTCTGGTTAAGACAAATATGAAAACAGCAGTGCCTGACAGAACCTTATTTATCTGAGTACAGTTATGCAAAGATACTTTTAAGGAAATGTTATCCATAAGCATTCAAGGTCTGTTATATTATTTAGCCTTCCTTCTTTTAAAAATATTATAACCATTGTAAACAAGTATCATAAAATAATTTCATAACATATATTATTTTGACAAATATACACATACTTGCTGTTGTTTTTAGAATTCTCTGTATAAAACATACACTAAATCAGTAACAAAAGAAAAAAGGGAAATCCAATTTTCCACTACTTGTTGTTGTTATTCACTTATTTACTTGTTTCTGCCTCTTTGTGACCCTGTAGAACACAGAATACTAGGTCTTTCTATCCTCCTTTATGTCCCAAAGCCTGTCCAAGCATGTGTTCATTGCTTCCATTCCCAACATGTCTTTTTCAATAAATCCTGTATTCTCATTGTGTGACCTAACTATTTAAATTTCAGTTTCAATATTTATCCTTTATTTGAATAGTCAGAGTTAATTTCTTTAAATACTGACTAATTTCATCTCCTTGCTGTCCAAGGAATTCTCAAAAGTTTTCTCCAGCACTACAATTCAAAAGCATCTACTCTGTGGTGGTCAGTTTTCCTTATAGTCCAACTCTCATAGCCACACATTACTACTGGAAAAATATAGATTTGACTTATCAGTAAGGTGATGTCTCTGTTTTAGGATGCTGTCCAGATCAGCCAGAGTTTTCCTTCTAAGGAGCAAGAATCTTCAAGAGCCGCAATCATTTTCTATAGTGATCTTTTGGCCCAAGAATATTTCCTTCCATTTCTTCTTCCTCTATTTGCCAAGAAGAAATGGGACTAAATGCTAGGATCTTAGGTTTGGTGTTTTTGTTTTGTTTTTTGTTTTCGTTTGCTTTTTACTTTGTTTTGTTTACTGTTAAGTTTCAAGATAACTTTTACACTATCCCTCTTTCACCTTCATCAAGAGGATTCCTAATTCTCCTATCAAGGTGATATTATCTGAATATCTGAGATTGTTGGTGTTTCTCCCAGCAAACTTAATTCTGGCTTTTGATTTATTCAGCCTGGCATTTTGCATGATGTACTCTTCATAAATTAAATACATAAGGTGACAATATTGAGCCTTATAGTATTCCTTTCCCAATCTTGAACCAATCAGTTGTTCCATGTTCAGTTCTGTTTCTTCTTGACCTGCATATAAGTTACTCAGGAGACAAAATGATCTGTTACTTGCATCTCTTTTATTACTTGCCACAAATTATTGTAATCCACACAGTTAAAAGATTTTAGTGTAGTCAATAAAGCAGAAGTGGGTGGGGTTTTTTGTTTTGTTTTGTTTTCCTGAAACTCTCTTGCTTTCTCCATAATCCATAATAATGACTGGCAATTTGGTCTCGACTTCCTCTTCCTCTTTGAAAACCAGCCTACACTTCTGGTAATTCTTAGTTCACATATTGCTGAAGCCTAGCTTGTAGAATCTTAAACATAACCTCGCTCACACATGAGATAAATACAATTGTTCAACAGTCTGAACATTCTTTAGTATCATCCTTCATTAGGATGGAGGCATAAATTGACCTTTTCCAATTTAGTGGCCAGTGTTAAGTTTTCTGAATTTGTTGGCATATTGACTGAAACACTTCAGCAGCAACAACTTTTAGGATTTTAAATAGTTCACCTGGAATTCCATCATTTCCACCAGCCTTATTGTTAACAATGCTTCCTAAGGTTCACTTGAATTCACTCTCTGAGATGTCTGCCTCTAGTTCAGTAGCCATACTATCATGGTTATCAGTGATATTAAGTTTTTTCTTCTATAGCCCCTCTGCATATTCTTGCCACTTATTAAACTGTTTTACTTCTGTTAAGTTTCTACCATTTTGGTATTTATTATGCCAATTTTTACATGAAACATTCCCTTGATATCTCCTATTTTCCCAAAGAGGTTTCTTTTCTGCCTTATTCTTTGCAGTGCTCATATAATAAAAACCTTTTAATCCTTCCTTGCTATTCTCTGGAATTCTGCATTCAGTTGGGTATATCTTTCCCTTTGTCCTTTACTTTTCACTTTCCTTTTTTCTTCATCTGTTTGTAAAGCCTTATCAGATAGTCATTTTGTTTGCTTGCTCTTCTTTTTCTTTAGATTTTTTTTTGCTGTTTCTTGTACAATTTTGTGAACTTTTGTCCATAGGTTTGCAGACTCTGTCTGACAGATTTAATTCCTTAATTCTATTTCCCCTACTTCATGTTAATAAGAGATGTTAATTAGGTCACACCTATACAGTCTGATGTTTTTTTCCCTATTTTCTTCAACTTAAATATAAATTTTGCAATGAGAAGTACATGATCTGAGTTACTGTCACCTCCAGATCTTGTTCAAACTGACTGTATAGAGTTTTCCTACCTTTGGACGCAAAATATATAATCAATCTGATTCCAGTATTGACCATCTGGTGATGTTCATGTGTGAAATTGCCTTTTGGATTGTTGAAAAAGAATGTTTGCCATGACCAGTTAGCTAGCTTGATAAAACTCTATTAATGGGGTAGCTGGGTGACACAGTGAATAGAGCACTGTGGCTGGAGTTGGGAGGACCTGAGTTCAAATCCAGCCTCAGACACTTGACACACTTACTAGCTGTGTGATCTTGGGCAAGTCGCTTAACCCCAATTGCCTTGCCCCCCCCAAAAAAAAACCTCTGTTATTCTCTGCACTGCTTCATTTAGTACTCCAAAGTCAAAATTGCCTGTTATTTCAATAATCTTTTGATTGCCAACTTTTACATTCTAATACTCTATGATGAATATGACATTTTGATGTTATTTCTAAAAAGTGTTGTAGGTCTTCATATAACTGAGGAACTTTGGTCTCTTCAGTATCAGTGGTGGAGCATAGATTTGCATTACTCTTATGTTGAATGGCTTGCCTTGGAATTGAAAACATACGATTTTTGAGATTATGCCCAAGTACTGCTTTTTGGCCCTTTTATTGAGTATGAGGGTCACTCTATTTCTTCTAACAATTCTTGAAACAGTAGTAGAGGTTAAGATCACCTGTATTAAATTCACTCTTTCCCATTCATTTAACATCATTGAAATTCAAGGTGTTGATGTTTAATCTTTTCTCTCCATCTCTTGTTTGACTGTATTCAGCTTACCTTGGTTCATAAATCTTGTATTCCATGTTCCTATGCAATATTCATCTTAACAGCATTCAACTTTCCTTTCACCACTAGACACATCCACAGCTGAGTATCCTTCAAATTTTGACCCAGCTATTCCACTCTTTCTGGATATATTTGTAGGTATCTTCCAATTCTTCTCCAGTAATATATTGCACACCTTCCACCTGAGGGGCTCATCTTCTGATGTCATATCTTTTAGCATCTTAATAGTGTCCATGGGGTTTTCTTGGCAAAGATATTAGAGTGGTCTGTCATTTCCTGCTCCAGAGGATCACCTTTTGTCAGAATTTTCCACTATGACCTAAAGGGAACTTTGCATGGAATAGCTTATAGTGCCATTGAACTATGAAGTCCCTCTTCCACAACAGGGCAATGTGATCCAGGAGAGGTTTCTCTTACCAAATGCCATGTGAAATTATGCATGTTTTTCCTTCAAAAGATGACATTTCGATACTCTTTTCCAAGTAATTTTGGAATACTATTGAAATAAAATGTTATTTCTTTATTATTTGGGAGAACCAGTATTATCTTCCTGGGCTCTTATCTGTTTTTCCTATCAAAACACAATACTAATAGTTCCATATGTAATAATTGTGTTTCATTGATCCAAGGATTTCAAAACACCAAACACTCCAGAAGATTATTTCCTTTTATAGGATATATATGTATATATATATATATATGTGTATATATATATATATGTATATATATATATATATATTTGTTGATGATTTCTAGAGAATTGGGCACTTTTCTCTGAAACATTAAATACTGACTTCTGCCAGCAACAAGAGATTGGTATAAGTGTATTATGTCTAAGTGTATAACTGTCTATTTATTCATCCATCTCTTCTACTTTCTTCTGCCATATTTCTATGGCAGCTCAAACCCTGGATTAGCACTCTGAGCAAGTTCCCATTAGGAAAAGGACCACTCACACAAAGAAAGTACATCTACTTCTTATATCTGCTCTAATAGACCAGTTCCCAAACTCCCTGAACAAATTGCTTTGTTTGTCAGCAGACCAAAGCAATTCTCAATGTCTGTTTACTGAAAGGAGTAAAAGCAGCTTGAGTTCAGCGTGAGGAAGGCTATAACACTTCTGGAAAATGTGTCCAAGGACTCTAGCCTTCCAAGCAAGGCATCATATGAAGAAGGCTTAGTTTTATTTTTCTGGAGACCTGGGATTGAATCCTAATGAAGGTCACAAATAAAGACTAGGAACAGCTAACATTGGCAGCTCCTGCTGCAAAGAAGTGTGTGCTGGCTTATGGGAGATAGATAAAGCTCCTAAATCTAGGAGGAAAATTCAGACTCAGCTCCATTGAACTCATTAAAAATGTTTATTCTCAGGCTTTCAATTAAAGAAAGGTTCTAAAGCCACAGTAATAGATTTCACATCTAAAAATAAGAAACAAGACCCAGATTAACCTGTTGCCTGAATGGTAAGTTATGCATTATCATACACGTTCTCATTATGCCTTGAAAGATTGAGAGCTTGCTTATATGGTGATTATATTTGAGGACTGAACCAAGACATGCATTTTTCAAAAATCCTGCAACTTGGCAAATTTTAATGTTTGTATAAATCACAAATGGTCCTGGGGTGGGGGGATGTTTTTGAAATATATCTGATGAAGGCACAGCACATCTGACTCCTGCAGTTTTCTAAACTATTTTTTTCCTTTTTAAACAATATTTTTTATTTACCATCCAATTGTAAATATGAACACACTCAAATAATTTGGAACCAAGAAATTGTGCTATTTTTCTCTAAGTCCATCCCTATGGGAGTGAAATATAGTCATTATTAGAAAATACCTGCTTCTTCCTCCTTCACCATATTTTCTCTATCAAAAGTCCCTTGAGGAAATAAAAACAAGGCTAATTGAAAGGTGCCCAAGTAAGGGCAGGATTGGTATTTGAAATTAACCTGGAGGGGGAGGAATATCAGATTTCATGTCTTTCAATTATCTACCAGGTTTATAGAAGTGCTAAATTCTTATCATGTCCAATTTGAATAAAGGAAGCAATTATTCAACATCAGAATGTTATTGTGAAATGTTGCAGGGTATGCCAAGGTTATAAGAGTGAGAAGAAAGTGGAAGATTTAACTGGAAAATCACACCTGCCAACATTTGGAATATACTCAAAGAATGGATCAAGATATTCCTGGTACATAGTAGGCACTTTCTTAACTTAACTCAAAGGTATTTTTTAGAATACTCTCAACAGCTCAAAAGTAGCTAATATTTATGAAAATAGAGGGCATTTGACAAAGTTAATCATACTAGCATTATGAACAAGGTTGAAAGATGAACACTAGGTGATAATACAGTTATTCAGCTTCAGAAATGGTTCAATTGCTGTGCTTGAAGATTAGAATTAATGTTTGGCCTTTATCTTGTCAGACTTCTAGTGGAGTGTTTCAAGGATCTATGTTTAGCCTACTTTACAATTTTGTCGGTGCCTTGGATAAAGGGATACAAGGCATTCCTATATGTTTTTCAAATGATAAAGCTGGGAGGGATAGCTAACACTTTGGATGATAAAGTTAAAACTCCAAGAAACAATTTGATAGGTTTTAACATTGTGCTGAATCTAAGAAAATCAAATTCACATTTATACTTGAATATATATATGCTCTCACTAATGTGAGTATTACTTCCAAACAATCAATCAACCAAGAATTATTTATTAAATATCTACTATGTCCTGGCATTGTTAGATGGCATGGATATAAATACAAAAAAATTTCTACTCTTAAAGAAACTGTATTCAATCAAAGGACAAAATGTACACATATGTATATATCTAATAAATTTAAAGAGAATGACTATAAAGAAATTCAAGATAGTTAAATGTAATGGACTTAGGCAGGGAGGAAATAAGTACATGGAAGTACTAAGGAAAGTTTCATGAAGAAGAAAATACTTGAATTGTAAATTGAAGAAAACGAACTGCAAGTGAGAAAGGAGATCATTCCAGTCATGGGGATAACCAGTATAAAGGCATGAGGATGGGAATTTGGAATTCTATTTGTAAAGAGAGGAATGAATAAGGAGGCTGGAATGATATTTTGGGACTAGTTTATAAAGAATTAAAAAGTCAAATGCAAATTAAATTTTATTTTAGAGATAATTGATCACCTTATTGAATTTGTTGGATTTTGCTGAGTGGAATAACATGGTCAGTTAAAAGGAAGTGACTTTAATAGCTGTTTGGAGTCTGAATCTGAGTTGGAGAGATACTTGATGCAGGAATACTAATTAGGAAATAAACTTGATACTAAAAGGCCAGAATTAGGTGCACAGAATGGAAGCTGCAACCTAGTAGATTTTTAAGAGAAAAAAAATTCCTAATTATTAGAGCTATCCAAAAATGTAATGGTTTGCCTCTAGGGGATAGTGAGTTCACCACCAGTAGACATCTTCAGGTGTAGTCTAGAGATGACATACTTATTTTTTTTTTAAAACAAACAGGGTTAAGTAACTTGCTCAAGGTTACATGGCCAGGTGTTTCTGGATGGGTGCTAAGTGTCTGAGCCCGCGATTTGATCTCCAGGTCATCCCAACACTGGAGCCAGTGCTCTTACTCGATGTGCTACCTGGCCACCCCACGAGATGACATACTTATTGAGGACATTATAGAGACAATTCTTATTCAGTTATACTTTTTTTAAACTAATAAATGGCATCTAAGATCTCTTTAAATTGTGAGATTAAAAAATTTTGTGGTCACCAGTTTAATGAAAAGGACCTGAATATGTTTCTGCTCAAACAGGTGAAAAAAAATTGTGTAGTGAATGATAACAATACTAATTCCTTATCTCTGCAATGTTATCACACTATCCCTGAAAATACAGATAACCAGACCTGCAAATGTGGGTAAAATCTATCTGTGTATATAATGGTGTTAAAGGATTTTTTCAGGTATTTTCCCTTAGATTTAACCTCTTCTTTTCTTATCTTATCCTAAGCATCCCATAAGGCTTCCCAAACTTATGATCCACAAAAAGAAGATAGCTTCTCTCCCTGAACTTATTCATAAGACTTTGCTAGTCTCCTTTAATCACAAAACATCCTTTCTTACTTATGCTTGTACAATATTCATAGACTATATACTCAATAAGGGTAGAATTTTTTTTCTTTTGTCTTTATATCTCCATTGCCTAGCTTTGTACATAAGGGAAGGTGAAAAAATTTTAATAAATACTTATTAATTTGAGTTTAAGGAACTCTTCCTCTCACTGTGGGAGTCTAGGTTCTTGCCTCTGTTTATAGTGAGAAGTATTTGAAAATCGGGGTTCAGAAGTGACTTATATGAGACTATAACCAAAAGCAAACCCCAAATTACAAATCTCAAGAGTTTTGATTTCAATATGTCTTTTTTCCTTTTCTTAAATGAAAAGCCACAGTTTGAATTATTTACATATGGTGATATAATGAGGCTTGATAAAAGGAAAAATAAAGAAAATTGTCCCTGGGAAGATGACTTACTTTCTCTGTTGTTGAGCAAACATAGTTTAACATAAAATTAAAAAATAAAAAACTAATGAACTTAAATGGCTTTGATACTTGAACTATATATTCTAGTTGGGAAAATGGATAACATGCATAGAAATACACAGATTTTAATTCTCAGAATGATAGTCATCTCAAAATGCAGAAATAAGTTATGTCTAAACATAATATACATACAAAATAATAAACATAAATACATCTAAGGCTCATTAGCAGTTACCAGTCATTTTCATTATTCTCATCTCCACCCGCACCCTCACATTTGTTCTATGCTGACAAGAGACAGAGGCTCTTTTTGGGATATCCATGATGTCTGGGGGTGGGTGAGGAGGAATGAACCAGAAATTCATCAAAAAGTCTGTTTTGTGAGACTCAGGGGCCCAGTTTTACACACTTGAGAGTTTTGTTGAAGATAAGCTTAGGCTAAGTTGTCAAACATTTTGCTTGGCTGAACTGAACTCAACCCAGCCTAAGGTTTGTTCAAAGCTAGTTAAAGTTTGTTTTTTTCTAGAAGGCAGCTTTTTAAGAGGGGAATACATGCAGGAAAATATCAATTAAGTAGATGTGAAGAGTCGTTTATCTCAAGGTAGAATGCATACCATATGGCTTCTTTGTTTTGAGCAAATGTAATGTGATTGAATCATTCCCCTGTCTGGTGATATGAGCAGCTGAATGCATATATATCATTTAGCAAGCATTAGGCTTGTGGTTGGAGTGTTGTACAGAGGAATTGGGGGAGGAGAAGGAGGGAGGGCAAATCACCATGTTGATAAATCACACTTGTTTGCCTTCAGGAACCATGGTCAAAGCCCAACTTTAAATTCTAAGACAAATCAATGGAATTCTTTTAGCATCCTCCCATGTGAGTATTTATCCACATTTGAAAATTAGCCACTCTAATGAAAGTCTTTAGCTGCTTTAAAATAGTGGAGGGGGTGGGGTTGGAGGTGGGGAAAGAAGGTCATTGCTAGGACACAGGCTGAAAATATTTCCAAGGTTAAGGTCATTGGCCAGACATTGTGGAATAGGTTGTAATTCAGCTGGATACACCCTACTTAGTCACTGATAATGAATAAATGGCTTTCCTTCCTACCCCCGTCTAGAAGTCCCATAACAATAATGAGGGTGTTAGCAAATTTCATTTCACAGTACATGGCCGATACACTTTGGTGAATACAAGAATCAAGTCTCTCAAGGCATATACTTGTGTAGTGATGAAATGGCCATCTCCATAGAATGGTGTGTAGGCAAATGTTTTTAAATGGAGATGCCTTCACAATAAAGATGTGTAACTTAAACCTGCTTCATTTTAATATGTAAAATTAGGTTGCAAAGTTTGGGCTCCTGGAAACCCAACCCACTGGGAAGATTAGATTACCATATCAGACATCCTCTTAAGCAACAATCTAATAATGACAATGTAACTGATACCTTAATAACAAATGTATTTCTTTGGGAAGGTAAGGACAGGAAGTATGAAGCTCACAGATGTAGGAGTCAGAAAATGATCTGAGTAAATAAGCTATACATGTATGCTCATGATGGGTGAGGAATCTTAAAAATCATAGCATCATAGGTTTAGAGCCAGAAGGAGCCCATGATCATAGGTTGGTTTAGAGCCATGAAGGAGCAGGAAAAGACCTTATTGGTAATGTAGCCCCACATCTCCATCTTACAAGGGAAACAATTAAGACCCAGACATTTTAAGTGGCTTAAATAAGCTAGAGCAGAGATGGACTTTAAAACCAGGTCATCTGATTTTAAATCTGCCTTTCATCCCACTGCACTTACCTGCCTCTGTCTAATTCCATGTGCTTTAATACAGCAGAAAGAGTAACTGGGAATATGTGGATGCATCACAAATCCCGGCTTCGCCTAATTGTTAGTGCTACTACTCTCCTGAAATTACATTATGTTCCTTGCTGTCAGAAGCAGCCAGGTGGCACAGTAGATAGAGGACTAGTCCTGGTATCAGGAAGCCATGAGTTCAAATTGGCCCTCAGGTACTTTTTAGTTGTGTGACCCTGGGTGAGCTACTTAACTTCTGTCTGCCTCAGTTTCTTTCACAGAAAATTGGAAATAATAGTAGCACTTATCTCTGGTTTCACCAGATTGCCAAAGAAGTCCAGGACATAAAAAAGATTTAGAAACCCTATCTTAGAAGTACCTGCGTCCTTCAAATTTACATACCCATGTGCAACATGACACAAATGATTCAGTTTTCAGTTCTGTTGCCTGCGTCATTTCTAATGATCAAATGAAATGATAATTGTAGAGCACTTGTCAGTGTTTGACACATAGTAGGCAATTAAATGCTTAGTCCTTCCTTTTGTATGATTGCTTTTCTTTGTTTGCCTCTCCCCCCACCCCTAACCTAGTAGAATGTAAATTCTTCGAGACTAGGGATACTTTCATTTTTGTCTTTTACCTCCAGTGATTAGCACAATATCTGACTTGGTGGGAATATTGATGACTAGTGAAAAAGAAACCAAAACCAGAAAGATCTACTTCTTTAACCAGAGAACCCCTACAAAAGATTACAATACGGAACAGAGGAATAGTGGGAAGACATATGTCCCAGAGATTTGTTCTGAGCAGAATTCACCTTCCCCTCAGGAATGTTATATATATTTTAGTACAAAAGTTTCAGTTAAACTCTCTCTCTCCTTATCTATGGGGGGGGCAGTTACACAAACATATCTTCTCTATATAAACAGGACACTGCCAAAGAAATGTGAAGTTTTAATAAACAAGATATAATCATTATATTTTACTGTTAATGTGTGTATGTATATGTATATACAAACATGTGTATATATTACATATACACACCTATACATATACATGCCTACGTATGTATATGTATATAATGTATGCATGCATGTATGTGTGCATGCATGTATGAATGAAAATAGCAAATTACCCTGATGGTTTCCCCCACGTTGTTTTCTTTCACAGCTTAGAACCTCATAAAAAAAGGATGATTCTCCTCCTCTCTTGACCAAAATTGATTGGCCTAGTATTTCTTTGGAACCTTCATATGCCTTCTTAACATGGAGTCAATGGATTTCCAATAGGGTTGTTGATAAATATTTTAGAGGGTTTGAAACTTGTATGGAAAAAAAGAATGCAACTTTATTTCGTATATGTGATTTCCTTTGTAATCCTATGTATGTTATTTTATGCATTTAAAGCCATTATTCTGAGAAAGAGTCCATAGGTTTCACCAGATTGACAAAAGAGTCCAAGACACAAAAAAATTTAGAAACCCTATCTTAGAAGTACTTGCATCCTTCAAATTTAAACACATATGTTCAAAAGGACATAAATGGTTTAGTTTCCAGTTGTGTTGTCTGCATCATTTTGGATTAAAAACCAATCCTATATGGAAATTTCCTCCTTTCATCTCAGCACCACTTGAGAAGTTGCTCCCTTCTTCAAACTCTTGAGAAGCAGGAGATCAGAGGTGATTATTTGCTTTAGGACTAAGATACTTATATGCTATTTATCTTTGGTTCACCACATCTGAAAGCCATAAATGCTGGCCTACTTTGTGTGAGATTGATGGCCCAAGTGGTATGGCTTTAACTTCTGGAGGCTTGAGCAGGAGTGCATTTCTCACAGTGAAAGCTTCTTTTCCTCAACATTTGCATGAACATATGACTGACTCATTCTGATTGCACCCTCTGAGTTAGTTGATTATGTTGTATATAATGGTTGGTGTGTTGTGCTGGGTTTTGGTGCTTATGTAGGTGAAGGACACTGCTTCTGCCAACTTGTGTTCACAGCCCCTGTTGTTCATTCCACCACTGGATGTAATCAAAACCAGGAAAACATTTTGAAATGCCAGCTGCTTCCAGCTTATTTATTTACTTTAATAATATTGTTTTTAAAGGGAAAGGGAGTGAGAGAGAGAGAGCATGTGCAACACCTTGTTTTCATTGCAGGTTGTTTCTGAAAAACTCAAGTCACTTTGCAAACATTAACTCTCCCAGCAATCTGGTAATGGTTCCCTTGCTTGACAGAGAGAAAAACTGACCCTGAAAACTTAACTCATGCCATGCAGCAACCAAGCCAACAGATTTAGGGGAGGAAAAAAACAACAACACAGTGGGCCTTCTATTCTTGTGTGAGGCTTAAGTTGCCAGTCCCAAACTCCTTTGAAAACTGTCCCTCTGCCCACTGGAACTATGACTGTAAGTATAGCTACCTGAAAAGGAGAATTCTTAAAATTATATCCACAAAAGAGCCAACAAAAATCTAGCATAATCTCAAAGCCTTTTGATTTCTGAGCCAAGAGTTATAATGTGCAAATCTTTGAACAGGAAGATGATACTGACTTCCAACCATTTCATATTTGTGCAATTAAGGAAACCTCAAAATTTCAAGGATCATAGGTGTCCTACAGAAACCTACAGGATTCAGGGCCCCTGATCTTTTAATTCATGGATTTTTTTTTTGTTTTTGCTGTATTTATTTGCTTTAAAATTTTAATCAATTTTTTTTCTCAGATCCTGTCTTTCCTGAGCTGGGAAAAAAAACTAAATCGTTCAAGGCTGCCTGGCTGGTTGAAGCGCTGTAGAATCTGGGCTGTTCTGTCTCCTGGTCATGCAATTCACTTTGTTGTAGAAAAGCCAATCCTTCATGTTTGCCTCACATGCAGTCACCCAACAGGCAGGGCAGGAGATCCCACAGAAAAAACCCAGAGTTTTTGCTCTCTGATCATCTCTTCACAGACAGATAGAAGAATTTATGTTGTTCCTCTCGCTGGTGTTTATACACATTAAGGCTATTCTTCAAATCCTTCCTATGTCTCATTACAGAAGCTTGATATTGGTAGGGGCACTGAATGGAAAGCCAAATGCTATCATATGCCTGAAAACAGACTGTTCAAGCATCTAGCTTTACAGAAAAAAAAATGTTTTGCTGATATTAAAAATAAGGAAAATATTGAACAAGACACTAGCACCACTGAACCTTCTGCCACCTCCTCCCTCTTGTTCTATCTGCATGATTTATTTTTCCTTTCATGAAATGCTGAGGGATTTTTAATTTAATTACTTCTTTCCATCAGCTTCTAGAATAAGCAGAAGGGACCTCAGCTTAACATCTCGACTGAAAGATGATCCCACTAAGAGGGCAGTGCACCCTCTTACTCCTTCTGGTACAGTTCTGCATTGTCAGCATCCATTGGGGGTGGAAGGAGGGGAGAGTAGGAAGATGGGCCCATTAACTAGTTAAATCTCCTACCCGGTATAACCCTTCCTCTCATAAAAATTCCTTATTTCAACGAACTCTAACCATACGGTAAAAACAAAACACAGTTAGAAAATTACAAAAATTAATAAAGTTCACATATATGTTCTTTATTATTTCTACCAATTGTTTCAGAGCTTAGAGGACGCAGGAATTTTTGTGAGGGTTTTGTTTGATTGTAATTTAATTCTATGTATAAGCTACTGCTTAGACTTCAGGTCTGAGTTCTAGAGGCAGGGAAGTTGAACTTTTAAATGAAATTTATTAAGTCAGACTATTTTCCTTGCTTTTTAATAGCATTAAGTGCACAACATCTGGTTAATAAATACTGTTTCTTGAAAACAAAGTTTTATGGGGTGTGTACCAATGTTGAAATTCTTAGACTTTCTGGAACCACAGTTCAGTCTCCAGCAAGATTGACACAGCCCCATAATTTCCCGAGACAGATAATTTGCATTCCTTGCAGTGCAATTTATGTGTATATTTTGCAAGAAACACTGGTTCCACTTTCATTTGCCCCCCCCCCCCCAAAGGCTTCAAGGAGCACTTAATTATTCTCCCTAGGATCATCTTCAGGAGAGGCAGCTGGTATCATGGATAGGGAGAGCTGACCGCAGTCAGAAAGAAAAGCTTTCAAATTCTATCTCTGAAACATACTGGTTGTGTCACCCTACGCAAGTTACTTAGTCTCTCAGGGTCCCATGAAACTCTAAGACTGTAAACTGGAGAATAGCTTCAATCTGCATTGGTAGAGGGTGTTTCCTCACCTGGAGTTCCCTTTTACAAATAAAAGTCATGAATCTGGAAGAAAGAAAGTGGATTGTCTCTAATACGTGATTATAAAAAAAAAAGGGGGGGGGTGGTGGTCAGGTAGCACAGAGAGTAAGAGCACAGGCTCCAGTGTTTGGATGACCTGGAGATCGAATCCCGGGCTCAGACACTCAGCACCACACCCAGAAATAACTGGCCATGTAACCTTGAGCAAGTTACTTAACCCCGATTGCTTTACAAAAAAGAATCTATGGAGGTGGGGTTGGGGAATCATATATGCATTATTTTCCAGTGCAAAATTAATGTATATGTGTTAGAAATTTAGAATACTGGACAGCAAGCCATTCTATGCTTTCTTAAAAAAAAACTATTATAGAAAGGCTGTCTTTATATATGGCCGCTGACAAGAGCATAGCTTATTATTCAATCTAGTTAATTGGGCAAGCTTTATTAAAGTCAGCATCAATCTTCCAAATAGATTCTGTGGCTACATGAATCAAGACTGCCATACAGTCTATTTCCTTTGGTCAGTTTGTTGCACTCAGAATAGTTTCTGACTGGGGTATCTGAGCATTAGTGGATCTCACCTGTAGAACTGGAAGAGATGGTAGAGGTCATTTACAGTCTACAGACTTTAGAGGTCAACTACAGTTGAGTTGAACTAAAGTCCTTCATTTTACAGAGGTGGCAACTTAGGTTCACAGATGCGAAATTACTTGCCCACTGTATTAAGTGCTTAAGCCAGGATCACAGTCCAATTCCTCTTACCCAGTGCTTTGTTCTGGGTCAATTTTCCCTTTCCTATAGGGCAATTGACACAGAACTAGAATGGAGGACAATTTCCCCAGTGATGACTTTTCTACATCTTGAAGTATAACACTTTGACAACACGGCTGCTTCCTGTTTTAGTTAGGGGACAAGGAGAATTGCTTAAAAGAAAAAAGAAATAGATTGCCTTGAGCCTTATACCCCATTGCTGAAACTTGTGCCTCTCTATCTCTTGGCATCTTAATTACAGTTCCAATTTAGACATAAAAACAGGTACAATCTTTATGGACAAGGAAATAAAGATCAGGAAAGGATTTAAGTGGCTATGGTCCCTCCTCTTCACTTCTTTCTTCCCTGATTATGCAGTGGTTTGATGGGAGTTGAGCTACCCAT
Organism: Petaurus breviceps papuanus; assembly: GCF_028583685.1. Lineage (NCBI taxonomy): Eukaryota > Metazoa > Chordata > Mammalia > Diprotodontia > Petauridae > Petaurus > Petaurus breviceps. The sequence continues at coordinate 1,616,784 of NW_027187308.1, read as the reverse complement.
ACAAAATAATTTATTAGAATGTGATCCTGGATAATCATTTTGTTCACCCCTGTGGAAAGGAAGATATTTAGGAAAATTAAAACAATGAGATGGGGAAGGAAAGGAAGGAAGATTCAGGTGTGAATAGGAAGGGTGGTTTAGGGTGAATGAGGAAGGAGTCATAGATAAATAGGAAAAGATGGAGTTTTGTGGTGAGTTAATAGAGAAAGTAGACCAGGCCTGCATAACATGTGGCCTACAAGCCATTTGCAATCCACCAAAGCATTGTGAGTGGCCCACAAAAAATTTAGAGGATGTAAAAGAAAGTAAAGATTTAATGAGTGCTTTAAATCCATGCCCCACTTAACGCCCCTTCCACTAGTCACTGTTGTACCAATCATGTGACTTTGTGGGTGGCTGCCCCTGTGCATTCTCTCCTGTTTGTTATGTGACCTTCAGCAACCAATCACCATCAGTCTGTCACTAATCTGAGAATAGCTAGAGCCATATCTTTTTGCTGCATTTTTGGTCATTTCTGGCATTGAAAAGGGAGAAAGTGATTGTAGTTGCTAGCCAATGCAGCTGATCCCTGCTATTCAATGAGCGGCAACTACAAGAGTTCTTCTTCCCCTCCCTTACTGCATGGCTAGCGCTCTCTCCAAGATCAGACACTCAGATCAGTATTTCTTTGTATTTGAGCAGTTTCTGTGGAGATATTTTGCTTCTAACATTAAAATTTTGGGGGTATCTTTGTAAAATGGGTGATAAAAAGAAATGGAAGATCAAATCAGAATATAGAATATTTAATCTGGAATGGACAAATAGATACTTATTTACTTACATGAGAGACAAAATACTATACCTGCCTTGACAAGAAGTAATAATCTTTCCAAAGGAATACAATCTTTTTATTACAATATTGTATTTGATTCAAAACATCCTGACTTAAGCTAATTGGACATCAATGAAAAACAGTGTCCAACTTTTTGAAAAATCTCAGTGGGGAACAATGGTTTTTCAAGAAAGTAAACTTAGAAAAAGAGGCAGCTTACTAAGGTTAGTTTTCAGATTTCTAAAGAAATTTTTCAAATATGATTCCCAAGTAAATTAAACTAATTGCTGACAAGAGGTGTAGTATGTCCCATTAACTAAATGTAAACAGTAAGAAAATCTGCAAAATGTATTTAAACTTTTACCACTTAGCAAATGAATTTGTAAACATTAATGGGATTTCCTGATAAATAAAAATCTTAAGTAATAAGTATAATTAATTTATATTAATTGATATTTCCCCTTTTAAAAATATGGTTTGTTTGCCAAATAGTTTAATCATTAATTATGCCTTTATTTGGAAAGTGAGCCACTAAAAACCTATCTATGGCCCAAAGAAGGTTAGCCTATTTTTAATTTTGGTCCCTACCTACTGCCAAGTTGTGCAGGTCTATATTACACAAAGAGGACTGGGAATCTTTTAATGAGTGAAAAGCGAGGGTGCCCTAGGGATGAACAGGGAAGGGATTTCTCAGTGACTGGAGGTATCGAGGACAAATGGTGGGGCAGTGAATTTTGAAATGAATTGAAATGTTAACAATGTAAGGAAGAATATTATACTGAATGTGGAGGAATGCCAGGTGAAAGAAAAAAAGGGTTTGTGAACAAGTAGTGAACTCCCAAGATTAAGATCATAAAATCAGAGATTTACAACTAGGAGATACATCAGAGCTAACCTAATTAAATGCTCTTACTTTACATATGAGGCAACTGAGACCCAGAAAGGTTAAATGACTTGTTCAAGGTAGTGTCAAAGCAGGGGACTTCTTTTAACACTTAACAACTAGCTCTCAAAAAAAGTGCACAAAATATGCTTTTATTTTTAGTCTAAATTATTCACATTTCTCCATCACTTTCTTAAATTTTGACAATCCACAGAAAAATAAACCAAGACCTCATTTATGGTGTTTGTGGATCTCTAAAGTGTAAAGGTTCTCACTGAAGATTTAATAATTGACTTGAGTTTGAGCTGGCTACAGTCCACTCCTATGTTAGAGAGAAGATTTGAAACCAAATCTTCTAACTCAAGAATCATTCCTGGACTCCCTTTTCTGTACCATGTTGTCATACAATGGCTTTGTAGAAAAGTCCATTAGAGAATTTGGTCTTGGAATCAATGAACTTGGTGTGATTACATAGAGATTGCTTATAAATCCTTCCTCTCTAAAGCTAAAAGAAGAGTAGTACATATCTCATTTATTCTCTAGGAAGTAAATGTCCATGACCTATGTAATTCCAAAGTCCGACAGTAGAACAAATTGGACAGGAGAAGTCATTTGTAAAGTTCTACCTATTTAATCAAACACTTACTTCCTGTGTGACTGTGGGCAAGTCATGTAACCTTGTTTGCCTGATTTTCTTCATCTATAAAATAATCTGGAGAAGGGAATGGCAAGCCATTCCAGTATCTTTGCCAAGAAAAACCCAAACAGGGTCACAAAGAGTCAGACACGACTAAATAACAACATCTATTTACTCTATTTAGTCTGAAATGGGTGGGAATACACCAAGTAGACTGCTGATATCCATAATACATATGGATATCTATCCATAGCATATCTGTCTAAGTAGATGGACATATCCTTTGCTATGAAATATTCTTCCCTCAGTAGTGACTTCAGACTATAAATCACAGTAGAAGGAAAGAAAGAACACTGGATTTAGAAGCAGAGGACCCAGCTCCAAATCCCATACTAGGGGCTTACTACCTCTTTGACCTTGAGCAAATCACTTAAACCCCTCTGTACGTCAGTTTTCTCATCTATAAAAGGAAGAGATTGACTAAATGACTTCTGACATCCCTTTCAGCTTCAAATCTATGATTCTATGGGACCAATTGAGTGTATTCTCCTGCACTTTTTTGTAGTGTCAATCCCTATGTTTAGTAAAAGGGCATATGGACTATTTCAGCTTCACACTGCTTTCTTCATGGCTATGTGAGATCATTTTAAGAATCATGCCTCTTTATTCCCCAACTACCTCCTACACAGATCCCCAATGCCTGAAATTCCATTATCATTTTTTCTCCTATTAAAATACAAAATCCTCACAAGCCTATTTGCCTTCTTCTAATATGATACAAGAAGAAGTGAAACTCTATGTTTCCAAAACAAGGACCCAGACACCAGGCACAACCAAGAGTCGTTTGCATGATTCTGTATAGGAACCTTCTAGATGTGCTTGGTCAGCTACCCTGCTGGTATCCTGTGGATCAAGACAGTATGTGAAGACAGTCCAGTCCTTGATGGTGGTATTTATTTATCCAGATGCCTACTCAACATCTATTATATCACTTTCTTCCCTGTATACACATAAACACTGCCATAATTCAGGTTTTCATCATGTCTTGTCTAGACTACTGAAATAGTACAATAATAGGCTTCTCTACCTCCATTATGTCCCCTCTCCAGTGCTGCCAAATTTTTCTTTTTCAGACATAGACTTGATAAGTTATTCCCTTGATTAAAAATCTTAATTGGTTTTATCTGGTCTCTAGTATCAAATACAAACTTCTCAGCCTGGCATTTAAAGCACTGCAAATCCTGACTTCAATCTACCTTTTTTCCTAGTCTGACTGTCTTTTTCATATATTTCCTCTTCATATCCTTTATATTTCAGAAAAAACTAGACTACTAGCTGTACCCCTCAATTTGACATTCTACTTCTCATCAACATGCATTTGCATTGACCATCGCCCACACTTTGGGTTTATCCCTATTTCCCTCCATTTCTCAGAATCTTGATCTTCCTTCAAGGCGATGCTCAGATTCATCCTCCTCATTAATTTTCCCAATTATTAATGATTTATCCCTCTTCAAAATACATTAGATTTAATTATCTGTGTCCATGTTCCATCTTTCAGTAAAAGGTAAGGTCCTTGAGAGCAAGACTTGCTTTGTGTTAGTGTTGTTGCTGTTTTCTTTTAATCTCTAAAGCCTAGGAGTGGGGAACTATGACCTTGAGGCCACATGTGGCCTTCTAGGTCCTCAAGTGCAGCTCTTTGACTCAATCCAAACTTCAGAGAACAAATCCAAAGGGATGTGGACTTGAGGCCACAGGTTTTCTACCCCTGGTCTAGATTAAGCAAAGCAGAGGATCTCCGATTTTCTTTAGCTAAGGGAGAACCCCTGACTGATCCTAATCCCTGCCTACACACAGACACACACACACACAATCCACTCACATAAACATACAAATCATGTACTGTATACACGCATATGTATATATACATACAAATATGTATATGCACGTGTGTGTCATCCAGATATACATACAGAAACACACATCCTAGCTTATCTATGGTTAGAAGATTCTTTAGAATCTCACAACTAATAAATATACAAATTTGAATTGAACCTAGATGTTTCTAACCAAAACCCTAGCACTCTATTCCATGTCAAAATGCTACCTTCCCCGTCCCTTTTTTACATATATTAAGAATTTAATAAATATTTCTGAAATTGAACTGTTGAAAAGTTGACACATTTATAGCCTTATCTTTAACCCATGGTGTTGAGTACACTTTTTAAAGTCTTCTTGAGATAAGGAAAAAGGGAGGGAGGTACTAGAGCACTGTGGGGTGCCAATGGCACCACTGGTCAGATAGTTTCACCAATACTACACTGGAGTAGTACATTGGGGATGACAATATAGGGGTGGGGTGGTTATTGATACCAAGACAGCAAAAGGTGAAGAAAGGGGAATTGGGTGCAAATTCAAAAGAGTATTAAAGCTTCATTCAATGAATAATTATATTTAAAGGGATCTCTAGGGAATCAAGATGCAGAGTAGAAGCAGGACCTCTGAGTGGTTCCTGCTTCCACCTTCCCCAATCAATGTAAAAAGGGCACTCTGAACAAACTTTGGAGCTGCAGAACCCATAAAATGACACAGAGAAGCTAACCTCCTGCTGAGGAAAGCCCGGCAGGCTGGCAAGAATTGGCCAGCACAGCACTCTGGGAGCCAAGCCCAGGCCCACTTGAGCCAGAGGTTTTAGCCCCAGGGTGGGTCTGACTAGCTGCTGGCCAGAGGGACTCCAGATCCGCAGCAGCTGTGGCCGTTTCCAGAATTATCAACACATAGATGCGAAGGACAAAGTGAGAGGTCAGTGCAGTCTGGATTTTGGGGCCCAGTAATTAGGAGTGTGTATGCTTTTGCCCTTGGGGGGAGAAGAGACTGAGATGCCCAGCACAGCCACACAGCACCACGTGGCAGCTTCAGCTCCTGGACTGCAGAGTGTAAGGGTATCAAGCAACTATGCTGAGGGGTCATCACTCTTGCTTTAACCTGCTAGGATCTGGATTGCAGTCTAGGGTAGAGGTACTGGGGTGTGTGTCCAGCTTGCCAGAGCATGCGGAGGCCTCAGAGAGGGCACCCAAATTATACCTCCAGCAGCTGAGAAAAACCCAGCGTTTGGTTCGAAAGCTCCCCTGTCTGATGACAGAGTCCTACTGTGGCAAAAAGCCCAGGGGTCAAGTGACTGAGGGGCAACATGACCAGGCAAAGGAAACAAAGCAGACAGAAGATTCCAACATTAGACTCCTATTTTGGGGACAAAAAGGAGCAAAGCATAAAACAGGAGGAAGACAGTGAAGTCAGAACTCTTGCACCAAAAGCTTCAAAGGAAAATAAGACCTGGTTACAGGCCATAGAGGACCTTAAGAAGCAGATAAAAGAAGTTGAGGAAAAATTGAGAAGAGAAATAAGAACGATGGAGGAAAATTATGAAATGAGAGTCAACAGCCTGACTAAGGAAAATCACACCTTAAAAATTAGACTAACTCAATTGGCAAAAGAGGCTCAAAAAGGCAATGAGCTGAAGAATGCCTTTAATAGCCGAATTTGCCAGATGGAAAAAGAATCTCAGAAGCTTTGCTTCAGAATGAAGGAGAATCATTGCTTCAGAATGTGACTGGAGCAAATGGAAACTAATGACTTTATGAGAAATCAAGATGCTGTTAAATAGATCCAAACAAATGAAAGAATAGAAGGCAATGTGAAAAATCTCATGGGAAAAACCACTGACATGGAAAATTGATCCAGTAGAGATAATTTGAAAATTATTGGACTATCTGAAAGCCATGATCAAAGAAACAACCTAGAAATCATCCTCCAGGAAGTTCTCAAAGAAAACTGCCCTGATGTTTTAGAACCAGAGGGCAAAATAGAAGTTGAAAGAATCCACTGATCACTTCCTGAAAAAGATCACAAAAAGAAAACTCCTATGAATATTATAGCTAGGTTCCAGAATTTCCAGATTAAGGAGAGAATATTACAAGCAGCCAGGAAGAAACTGAATATTGTGGAAACACAATCAGGATAACCCAGGATCTGGCAGCTTCTACACCGAGGGATCAAAGAACTTGGAATGTGATGTTTTGGAGGTCAAAGGAGCTGGGATTACAACCAAGAATCACCTACCCAGAAAAACTGAGTATCATGTTTCAGGGGAAAATTTGGTCATTCAGTGGAATAGAGGACTTTCAAGCATTCTTGATGAAAAGACCAGACTTGAATAGAAAATTTGACATTTTGATACAAGAAGCAAGAGAAGCATGAGAAGGTAAACAGAGAAAAGAAATCATAAGGAACTTATCAAAGTTGAACTATTAACATCCATACATTAAAAAAATACAATAATTGTAACTGATGAAACTTTTCACTGTATGAAAATAGTTGAAGGGAATATATATATATGTATATATGTATATATATATATGTATGTATATATGTATATATATATGTATATATATATATATATATAGTCTATATATGAGGGTATAGAGGCATATGAATACAAAAATAAAAGACTGTTCATTGCAACTAATCTGAAGTCAGATGTCTTTTATTCCTGCTTTCCTTTGCATAGTGGTAGTTAGGCATATTGTTCTTGCTTCCACCCCCCTCTGTCTTCCTTCACAAAACCCTTCCCATGTTTTCCTTACTTTATGTTAACCATTTCTTATTGCCCAGTGATAGTCATATACCACAGCATGTTCAATCATTCACAAGAGATTGTGCCTTATCAAAAGTTTATATTTCTCAGTAACTTAGGTCACTGCTCTGCATGCAATAGGAATTTTATAAATGTTTCTTAAATTAATCTATATTGTCTAAAATTATTCAGAATGCACAAATGCATTGATAGTTGTATAAATCAAGGGTGCGTACACATTGTGTAAAGTCAAGTAGAAAAGATCACATTACTGAATTGCTTATCTTCCAAGTAAGGGTGGGTGACAAGGGAGGAAGGGAATGAATCTGGAATTCAAAGTTTTAAAATCAAATGTTTAAAAATATATAAATACAATTATTAATACCATTTTATATGTTATTTGGAAATAAGATATGCAGGCTTTGGGGAATAGAGATCCACCATGCTCTGCTGGAAAAGTTGAAGGGGGTATGGGAGAAGATATGGGAGAGAGCAGACTGGAGGAGGGGATATCCAGTGGGACAACTATTTTGGGCTGGTGGGTAGGGGAAAAATGGGATAAAATTTTGTAACTCAACATCTGGTGGAAATGAATGATGTAAACCAGAAGCTAATAAAACATTTGGAAAAAAAAAAAGAAAAGATCACATTTACTCAAATGAGTTCAAATATTTGGAGCAAATTCAGGCTCACTTATTTCTCCCAAATGTTTTAGCTCTTTAGTAGAATCAATCTAAACAAATGATTGGTTTTTAATATGCCTATGGTAATGTGATCACTATGTCTTCTTTTCAATATAGTTCCAATTTATTATTCAGCATTAATGTATCTTTCAAGCTAAAAAAAAAAGTAAAGGGATCTCTGAGAATTGAATCTCTCAGATATCACAATCTAGTTTCTCAGAACATTGATAAAATGAAGCAGTTTTCATGGAGTAGCTAAGAGCATACAAACAATTTGAAACAAGGTAGAATCTCATTCCAGACCTAGTCAGACCAAGAAGATGCAACTGAGATAAAGTAAAAGCAAAGGTAGAATTTCCAAAGAAGACACTAAAATAATTACTGTGAAAATCAAGCCAGGGTTAGATACCAAAAGGTCAGTTGTGTATAGGCTGGTTATCACACCAACATAACCATTAAAATGAATTTACTTTGAAACCTTTAGGCTGTTCTTGCCTGCAGATGTCACCTCAATCTGTTGAAGCCTTTGATAATTCTTTGTGTGTGCTTCTACTAAACCTGGGTCTTGGGAATACAGGAGAGTTGAGGATACTGACTCCCAGAGAATTTATTTCTAGTAATTTATTAAAAATATAGCTTGAATATCTAAAACCAGAAAGAGTCAGAAGAGAAGAAGAAAATTTTCCAAATGAATATTGGTGCAAAAATTTTAAATAAAATATTTACAAAGAAATTACAGTAATTTAACATGAGGATAATCCACTAAGACCAAGCAGGATTTATACCAGGAACACAGGGATGGTTCAATATTAGGAAAAGTATCAGTATAATTGACCATATCAATAACAAAACTAAGCATACAATTATCTCAATAGATGCAGGAAAAAAAAAAACTTTTGACAAAATACAGCACATATTCATACTAAAAACACTAGAAAGCATAAGAATAAATGTAATTTTCCTTAAATGATAAGTAATATCTATCTAAAACCATTAGCAAGCTGTTTTACCAGTGAGATCAGGAGGGAAACAAGGATGCCCATTATCACCACTACTATTCAAAACTCTACTAGAAATGTTAGCTTTAGTAGTACAAGAAGAAAAAGAAATTGAAGGAATTCGAATAGGCAATGAGGAAACAAAACTATCACTTCTTGCAGATGGTCGGATGCTATACTTAGACAATCCTAGAGAAACAACTAAAAAACTACTTGAAAGAATTAACAACTGTAGCAAAGTTGCAGGATAAAAAATAAACTCACATAAATAAGTCCCATTTATGTATATATATAATATATACACATGTACATATACATCTATATATAATCAATAAAGCTCAATAGCAAGAGATAGAAAGAGAAATTTCATTTCAAATGACCATAGACAATATAAAATATTGGGGAGTCTGCTTGCCAAGACAAACCCAGGAACTATGTAAACACTATTACAAAACACTTTTCAGACAAATAAAGTCATATTTAAGCAATTGGAAAAATATCAGTTGCTCAAGAGTAGGTCAAGCTAATATAATAAAAATGGCAATTCTATCAAAATTAATTAATTAATTAATTTATCTGGGATAGGAACTCACTATCTTACAAAAAACTCCTGGGAAAACACAATAGTATGGCAGAAACTAGGCATAGACCAATATCTTACACCCTATACCAAGACAAGGTTAAAATGGTACATGATTTACACATAAAGGATAATGCTATAAACAAATTAGGAGATCAAGGAATAATTTACCTGTCAGATCTATGGAGAAGGGAAGAATTTATGACCAAACAAGAGACATCAAACATTACAAAATGAATAATTTTGATTACATTACATTGAAAATGTTTTGCAAAATAAAAAAAAGGATGCAAAGAAGATTAGAAGAAAAGCAGAAAGATGAGAAACATTTCTTTATCACCAGTGTTTCTGAAAAGGTCTCTTTTCTCAAATATGTAGGTAACAGTCAAATTTACAAGAATACAAGTCATTCCCCAATTGAAAAATGGTCAAAGAATATTAAAAGGCAGTTTTCAGAGGAAGAAATTAAAGCTATCTATAGTCATATAAAAATGCCCTAAATCACTACTAACTAGAGAAATATAAATTAAAAGAACTCTAAGGTACCACTTTACAACTATCAAATTGTTTAATATGACAGAAAAAGAAAATGGTAAATGCTGGAGGGGACGTGGGAAAATTGCAACACTAATGCAGTATTTGTGGAATTGTGAACTGATCCAACCCTTCTGGAGAACTATCTGGAATTTTGCTCTAAGGTCTAGAAAACTGTGCATAACCTTTGAACCAGTAATACCAGTACTAGGTCTGTATCCCAAAGAGATCATAAAAAGGGGAAAGGATGCACATATACAAAAATACTTATAGCAGCTCTTTTGTAGAGGTAAAGAATTAGAGATTGTGGGGATGCCCATCAATTGGGGAATGGCTGGACAAGTTTTGGTATATATGGAATACTATTGTGCTATAAGAAATGATGAGCAAGTAGATTTCAGAAAAACCTGGAATGACTTACATAAACTGACACTGAATGAAGTGAGTAGAACAGGAGAACATTGTATAAAGTAACAGCAACACTATTTAACAATCACCTATGATAGACTTAGCTCTTCTCTGCAATACAATGACCTACAACAATTCCAAAAGACTCATGATGGAAAATGTTATCCACATACAAAAGCCATGGAGTCTAAATGCAGATCAAAGTATACTATTTCATTTCATTTATATATTTGTTTTCTTTCTTGTGTCTTTTCCCCCTTTTTTTCTGATTCTTCTTGCACAACAACTAATGTGGAAATATGTTTAATATGAGAGTATATATGTATAATGCTGTCTTAGAAGAGGGAAAGGGTAGGGGGAAGGGATGGAGGGAGAGATATTTGGAATTAAAAATCTTATAAAAATGAATGTTGAAAACTATCTCTACATGTAATTGGAAAAAAATAAAATGCTATTACAAGGCGGGGGGAGAGAGCCAAATACAGCTTCATCTAGACTGAAGAGAGACCTGGACACTTGTTCCTGATACTTCCAGGTGAATTGGGAATTTGTTTATAGTGCTTACCGAGAATACAATATAGGAACATAATACTAAGTATACTGGAGATACAGTATAGGTTGCATGACATGATGACATTATAAATCTATGAAACTGAAAGGTGTTCCTTGAAGACAAACCCAAATCTATTATACAAATGATAGAAGGATATCAATGTTGTCATTTAGTAGTTGTCAAACAGAATATGCTTAATAAAGTATAAAACAGTTTGCAGTGTTCTTCCAACTTTGCACAATATGGTAAAATGTAGGCCTTAAAAGGGCCTTAAAAGTATGCCCTTTGCTCCCAAGCCAGTGTCCTCAACCTTTTTTGAAGCTATGTCTTTATCAATGAAAAAAAAAAAACAAAAAAAAACCCTGAAATGCATACCTAATATGCATACATTTACTTATTTACAAATCATATGCACACAGTACTATATTAATATGGGTTAACATATCACAAAAATAGAAATTAAAGTGGAAAAAATAAAGATAAAGTATCCTAGAATCACTTGGGGGGCCACTGGAGTTTATTGAGTTGGGGAGAGGAATGGTCAGACCAGCACTTTAAGGAAATCACTTTGGCATCAGGGTGGAGGATTGATTAGATAAAGGAGAGACTTGAGGTAGGGAGACCAAGTAGATGACCATTTCAAAAGTCAAGATGAGAGGTAAGAATCGGAGCCTGGAGAATGACTGTATGAGGAAAGAGGGAAGAGATATTGTAGCTATGGAAAGGACAAAATTTGTCTACTGATCAGATATGTGAGCTGAGGGATATAAGGAGTTATAATGATAAGGAAATTTAAAGATCTTCCCCGTCCTTTAATGGGCCTCACTTGGAGCCCAACAAGAGAAGCTTGCTTAAGGGAGGTTTGTTTTTCAGGAAGGCCCACACCTTTTTGTTATTTGGTAATTAGGCAGTGGGTCATGAAGGTTGTGATGTCCTCTGACCCTGAAGAAGGTTACATAAAGTCTGGGGTGAGGTTTTGCTTTGGGGCTCTCTTATGGGAAGAGTTGTGTGGTTTGGCCAAATGAGACTCTGGGTAGCCGGTGAAGTCCCTGGCTTTGAAAACCCCAATGTTGGTGCTTCTCTCTTTGGTAAGTAACTATGTATGTATGTAATGGTCAGACAGTTAGAAACTCTGTCTGTTGGTCTGCTGAATTTGTTATTTTATCTGTCTGTATTTTTTGTCTGCTTGTAATTTCTGCTTGTATTTTCTCTGAAGTCCAGTTGACTCCTTCTCCTGAACTAAGTAAATTGTATATATGTTTGATTAAAGGAAGATTGTTAACCCCTTATGAGTTGCTTTCCTTTAGAAAATACAGATCAAAGAACCTGTGCTAGCAGATATCCTGGATATACTAGGGAGCTTGTTGCTATAGGAGACAAGGAGGATACCATGCTTATGAAACCAGATAGCAGAAAAGACGGTAGTAAAGGAGTTTGCAGGGAAAGTTGGTTTTGGAGAAAAGATACTAATAGTGAGAAAATCACAATCCATTCAGGCTTACTCATTCTGTGACACTCACTTTACCCCCCCCCAAAAAAAAATAAACATTAAAGTAGAAAGTAGAGCCTGTCACAGGCAGGAGGTCATCATGGATGAGGGGAAAAGGATAGATGTACAGGAGGTAGAGTTTTCAATCTTTCCTAGCCAGATGCTGCTATAGTAGCCTGGTGGATTTTAGCTCATAACTGCCCTGAAGAGCCCAAACTAGGTTCAGAAGTAGAGAGTCTTGGGGTTTGCACAGATCGAAGCAGATTGGGCATGAAGAACAGTGGAGGATAGAGCATGTGTGATTGTGTTGGAAATAAGACCCATGATTGCTTGTCTTAGAGAAAGTTGTTTATGACCTGATATTCCACCTTCTTATTGGTTGATCACATACCCCTTGTGTCAGATAACTGCTCCAGTCACTAGTAATATAAATCATTTATAACTCTACATAACTATGTATAAAGCTTCCCATATATTCAAACAACAATGCTACTATTGTCTTGTATATGCAGACTTTAATATTTCATCCATTGATGAATCCATGATTCATTCATTTATGCGACATCCATGTATTAATCAACTACTAAGTGCAACAAACTATATTTACAACTAGATAGAAACAAAAGAGGGGGAAAAAAAACATCCTTGTCAGCAAAGAGCTTATGTTCTTGGGAGATAAACCAGTATCACAAGAGTATATGTAAGAAAACTTTTTATGGAGGTGAGAACAGTACAAACTGGATAGATCGAGAAACATTTCACATAGGAGGTGGCTCCTACATTAAGCCTTGAACAAAGCTGGGGATTCTAAGATGAATGTTGTGCTGACACGTCGAATAGAATATGTTCTCAATCTGAATGAACTATTTAACTCCACAAATTTGCCTCTATTTCCCTTTCTATCAGTGGTATCACTGTTCTTATAATCAACCAAATTTAAAATCTCAGTGCTTTCTTTGAATCTTCTTTTTCCTCTTACATTTAATCAGTAGCAAGACCTTTTTGATTCTTTTTTTCCTGTGTTGTTCAAATGTCCAGCTCCATTTGTGAGCACTTCTATTGTAAAAAACAAACTGGGATACCTTTCTGTGTAAAGAAACCAACCTTTATTAAGAGAAACAGTCTGTCTAGTTCAGTGTGAGATACCCCCCCACCTTTGTTTCTCTTTAAAAATGTTGGGTTTTTTGCCCCAAAAGATTTCCCAGTTTCTTTTTTTTTTTTTACACTATGACAGTAAAAATAGTAACCTATGCTGTCTATACCAGAAATACATGAATAAATCTTATTGAATAAAAAGATAGATTCTTAGCCTTTGGGAACAAATTTACCTAAAATAGTCTAGCTCAAGTATTGTGAATGGGCAGTGAAACTCTTAAGTACTAGCAAACTTTCTAGCTCAATTGTGGGTGTTTTTTTTTGTAGTTACTGTAAAATTTAATCCTATTGAATTAGGTCACAAGCTTGGAGTACCTGCACTAGAAGAGGACTCTTGAAGGGGCAGAAACACAGTTCTATTAAGAATAGTGAGGCCAAAAAAAAAAAACAGTGAGGCAGCAAATGTGTCATGGACATCATAGATAAAAACGAGAAGAAACTTCAGAAGTTACCCAGTCTAAACTCTTCATCTTATAGATGAGGCAATGAATCCTCAGAAAGGTTGAATGACTTATCCAAAGTTACACAGGAGGTAAGCATAATTAGGATTCAAACCCAGATCCTCTGACTTTAAATCTATTCCTCTGTTACACAGTTCCATACTCCTTGTTAAGGACAAAGGGGTGTGAAATCTATGAGAAAGGACAAAAGTATAGGCATACTATCACCAGGATTAAGTCTGTAAGTAACTTGGAAAAAATAAACACACATGTAAAAAGAGCTGACAAGAATAGGTTGTTTTAATTAATCTGCTTTAAATAGCCTCAGTAGTCACAACCTTCAATTGGGCCTATGAGTTATAGTTTTTCTCTTCCTCATTTTGCTCCCAAAACCTTTGGTTGCTGTTGGGGAAACTCATTGACACTGATTTTTCCCAAAAGGAATAATCATGTTGAGATAATGGAACCAAATAGAAATAAATGTTACTGGTCACCAAAGAAGCTCCAACTGATAATGCCCACAAGGCAGAAGCTTAACTGTAAAGATAGAAAATAAATAGGACAAATGTAACATCATTGCCCAAAATCAACCTACCAAGGTTTTATCAGTCCCAGAGAGAGCAGGAAGATTTCAGAAACAAGGGACTTTAGCAAGAGATGACCTGTCTCTGTCACCTCATGCTCTTCTCATTAAATATTCTTCTTCCTGCACTGTAGTCTTAAAAGGAATAGAGGGGAGAAATGTTAGTCTTTACTGATTGAAAAGTAGTAATTAAGCAGTGAGGAAAATTTATCACTACAGCTCTAAAAGGTTTTAAAAACAAAATAGGCAAACATGAAGTCCTTTTGTTTTGTGAGAAATAAAAAATACAAATATTGCTCATCTACCTATCTTTTCATTACTCAGGAAAATTCTTTGGTGGCAGTCACTTCCTGGTGCAAGCTTAAATGACTCCAAAGAGGTTTTGTGGTTTATGGACAGCATTAGAAAGCACATGGCTTGAAATCTCTCCCAGGCTATCTGAGAGGGAAATGCTAGGTTGCAAGCATGCAGTTGATAGCCTGGCACAGAGGGACAATACTGACATTTTAGCATCTAACCAGCTCAGATGGATGGGCATCCTTATAATTCCTATAAACCCTGGGGAACACAACTCCAAGACTCTATGGTTTTAGGGCAGCCATTTCTGGACATAAATCAGAAACTGGTGAAAAATTCACCAGTTATGAGAGGAAGCATGATATCACACAAAAAAGCACTAGAGATTAGGGTGCAAGGCACACATTCACCACATGCTAATTGTATAACAATGGACAAATTACTTAACCACTCTGAGCTTCAATTTGTTCATTTGTAAAATGGTCTAGATAAGGAGTTCTTAAACTTTTTTTTTGTTTGTCTTCAGTTCCTTCAGCAGTCTGATGAAACCTGAGAACCCCTTTTCAGAATAATGATCTTTTATAATCCAGAAAATATAATAAAATAAACCAATTAACATTTAAACACATATGTGAAAAAAACGTTTTTGAAGTTCATGGGTGCTAAATGAAGAATCCTTGAACTAGATGATGTCTAAGGTCTCTTCCACCACTAATCTTTCATAGAAAACCTACATAGGAGTTTCACCCTCAGAATGAAAACAGCTCCCATTGGCCATATTCCACATATTCACTCTCTCCTCCCAATTACCCCCCAACTCTGTTGACATCTATATCTTTTGATTCTTAATGCTACCTTGGCCTACCCATCATAAAAGTGGTAAACCATCAAATATCCCATGGGAAATATCAGAAGGTTTTCTTCATTTGTCATTTTCACCTTGGAATCTAGATTAAAAATGATGGTTATTCAGTTGACTATAGCTTAACATTTTTTCATGGTTGTCCTTTGTCTGACAGTAGTAAATAATCTTCACAGTACTCTGGGAAAAAAGCTTAAGATCAATGTTTCTTTGACTCCACAAGAGCAGAATGCTTTTTTTCCAGACAGTATTACCTTTTGGTCAAAGTCAGTCAGTGTCCTTCTGAATTGTTCTTTTGCCTGGATGAGTATGACCCTATTTTTTCCCTCATACTCAAATTCTAAAAATAGATATATTTCGGGGCAGCTAGGTGGTGCAATGAATAGAGGACCATCCAGGAAGTCGGGAGAAGCTGAATTCAAATCCAGTCTCAGACACTCAACACAAAACTAGCCGTGTGACCCTGGGCAAGTCACTTAGCCCCAACTGACCTACCTTCCTCCCTCCAAAAAGCAAAAGAGAGAGAGAGAGAGACAGAGAGAGACAGAGAGAGAGAGAGACAGAGAGAGAGAGAGACAGAGAGAGAGAGAGAGAGAGAGAGAGAGAGAGAGAGAGAGAGAGAGAGAGAGACAGAGAGAGACAGAGAGAGACAGAGAGAGAGAGAGAGATTTGCTTAGGGATCAATTAATGGACATTTATTTATTATTTATTCAGGAAGGGCCAGCACCTCTGGTGTGAGGGCTTGCTGAGCCCTCTTCAGAGCTGCTCATCCACCTTTGGTGTCCATCTCTCACCAAATTCTCACTGTGGCTCCAAGAAGCTATAGCATGTGGACCAGCCACACCATGGTAAAACGATGTTGGCAGATGGGCTAAACCAGGTTGAGAGTAGCCATCAAGCCTGAAACCCATGAGTGAGTTAAAGGGATGTCTACCCCAAGCAAGTAAAGACTTCCCTGGTGGAATGAATGAATGAATGAATGAATGAAAACAATTTATTCTAATGGCCAGGAAAGCAGCTGAAGTAGTCACTGTGGAGTGGTTAGAAGTTGGTCAGACATCGAACATGCCAAGGTCATCCACTGTATCCCTGGCCATTGCCAGTCATCTTGACTTCTGGACTTTGATGACTCAGCAGAAGAGTGTGACGCAGACAACTACATTCACCTCTGCCTCACTTAAGTCCAATTCACACTCAAGTCAAAACGTCACCTCATTATGTCATTGGTTCTCTTAGAAAATGAAAGATAAACAATGCCTCTAGGTTTTTCCATACTCAAATTCTGAACATGGATATTTTTCCTTTGGGAAAAATACATCATTTTTTTGTTCCCTCAGGGGGATGAGACTAAGTCATTTGTATAGCCAGAATGACTTTCCTTTCAGGATTTTTTTTTTCTTCAAAGTGAAAAACAGATAGCTTTGTTAACCCCTTCTGCCTCTGAAATACCTGCAAAATAGCCATTTTTTCTCTAGAAGTTAAAATCTACATAATTTGATGTGTAAAAGGGTCTAACAGGCATACTTTCACAAATAATGGGAGACATTAAGGAAGGTTTTTCAAAGCATTATCACAGTCTGAAATGATAGACCTTTGTGACACTAAATTACAGAATCACAGAATTTGATAATTGGAAGAGGCTTCAGTAACCATCTGTTAATCCATTTATGAAAGTAATACCCACAATGTCCTATCTGACAAATGATCATTCATCTTGAGACTACTAATCCTACCATCACTTCATCTCAGATGACCTTCCAGCTTCTCTGTGTGTCTTATATGTACTGAATTATTTACACATCATCTCACTGATTAGAATGTAAGTTTTTTGAAGCGAGGGACATTTTTTGCCCATCACTTATGGAATGGTTGAAAAATTACGGTATTCAAATACATTCAAATGTAACATAATGAAATACTATTATGCTGAAAGAAATAAAGAAAAGAACAGTTTCAGTGAAATGTCTGAAACCTTGTATGAACCAATGCATAGCGAAGTGAGTAGAACCAGGAGAATAATGTATGCATAAACATCAGTGCTGAAAATATAAAAACTTTGAAAGACTTAAGAACTATAATCATTGTACCCATGATGAAATATGCTACCAATATCCTGAGAAAGGTGATACATACAGGGTTCAGAGTAAAACAATTTTTATAGACATGACCAATGTGGGGATTTGCTTTGCTTAACTATTTGCATTTGTTAAAAGTGTTTTGCTTTTCATTTTTCTATTGTGTGCAGGGAATTAAGAGAGAAAGAAAATAGATTGTGTTAACTGAAAATAAAATAGCTAATTTTTTTTAAAAGGGAAAGACAGAAATGTAGTAAAAATAAGTGTCTAGTCTTCTATTTTCAAATAACCATTCAATAAGTGACAACTACGTGCCAGTCACTGTTCTTAGCCCTTTACAATTATTATCTCATTGGATCATGCTATGAGGTTGATGCTGTTAATATCCACATTTTACACTTGAGGAAACTAAGACAGATAGAGATCAAGTGATTTTCCCAGGATCACACAATTGGTATGTGTTTAAGGGTCAAATTTAACTCAGTTCTTCATGATTCCAGGTCTAGTATTCCATTTATTGTACCACTCTGTCATTGTGCTTCTTTTACTAAGGTTGACACCATACAGATTTCCAAATATCTAAATTTGGTTATATCTCTATCTTTAGCTCTATCAATCTCTATCACTGCTTTTGTCTCTGTGTCTAATATATTTCATTCTCTATTTGTATCTACAACTCTATCTTGCCTTTGTTATCTCTGTACATAGGTAAGACAACTTGAAAAAAAAAAGACATTTTTATTCTTTAAGAAATAAACTTTCCAGGAAGAATATACCATTTTCCTTACAGGAGTGAATCATATGACAATAGTAATCTTCTTAAAAAATAATGTGAGGGGGAAGCAAAGTTAATGATGAAGTAGAAGCAGGTCCTCCCCCTGGCTCCGGCTTCCACCTTCCCCAATTCATATAAAAGGTGACTCTGAACAATCTTTGGACCTAAAGAACCCACAAAACGACACAGAGAAGCTAACTTCCCACTGAGGACATTCTGGCAGGAATCAGCCAGCACAGTGCTCTGGTAGCCAATCCCAGCCGCATGCCCAGGTTTTAGTCCCAGAGTGGGCCTAACCAGCTACCAGCTGGAGAGACTCCAGATTACCAGTAGCTGTGGAATTCCAGAATTATCAGCACATAGATGCGAAGGACAGAGTGAGAGGTCAGTGCAGTCTGGACTTTGGGACCCAGTAGCTGGGAGTGTGTAGGCTTTTGCCCCTGGGTTGAGAAGCTCCTGAAGACTGTGGCACAGCCCCTGCCACATGGCAGCTTCAGCTGCTGGCCTGCAGAGTGTAGGGGGACCAAGCGACCAGTCTGAGGGGTAATCGTTTTTGCTTTAACCAGCTTGGATCTGGATTACAGTCTAGGGTGGAGGTACTGGGGTGGGTGTCCAGCTTGCCAGAGCATATGGAGGATTCAGCAAGGGCACCCAACTAATACCTCCAGCAGCTGAGGAAACCCCAGTGTTTGGCATGAAGCTCCCCTGTCTGATAGCAGAGACCTACTGTGGCAAAAATCCAAAAGTCAAGTAATTGAGTGGAAAAATCACCAGGCAAAGGAAACAAAGCAAACAGAAGAATCCAACAATAAACTCCTCTTTTGGGGACCAAAAGGATCAAAGCATGGAACAGGAGGAAGACAGTAAAGTCAGAACTCCTGCACCAAAAGCTTCAAAGGAAAATAAGAGCTGGTTACAGGCCATAGAGGACCTTAAGAAGCAGATAAGAGAAGTGGAGGAAAAATTCAGAAAAGAAATGAGAATGAGGCAAGAAAATTATGAAATGAGAGTCAACAGCCTGACTGAGGAAAGTAACACCTTATAAAACAGAATAACTCATATGGCAAAAGAAGCTCAAAAAGGCAATGAGGAGAAGAATGCCTTAAAAAGTCAAATTTGCCAGATGGAAAAAGAATCTCAAAAGCTCACAGAGGAGAATCATTGCTTCAGAATTAGATTGGAGCAAATGTAAACTAATGACTTTATGAGAAATAAAGATGCTATTAAACAGATCCAAACAAATGAAAGAATAGAAGGCAATGTGAAAAATCTCATGGGAAAAACCACTGACCTGGAAAACTGTTCCAGGAGAGATAATTTAAAAATTATTGGACTACCTGAAAGCCATGATCAAAGTAAGAACCTAGAAATCATCCTCCAGGAAGTTCTTAAAGAAAACTGCCCTGATGTTTTAGAACAAGAGGGCAAGGGGCGGCCAGGTAGCACAGCAAGTAAGAGCACCAGCTCCAGTGTCAGGATGACCTGGAGATCCAATCGCAGGCTCAGACACTTAGCACCCACACAGAAACACCTGGCCATGTAACCTTGAGCAAGTTACTTAACCCCAATTGCTTAGGGGCGGCCAGGTGGCTCAGTGAGTTAGAGCACCAGCTCCAGTGTTGGGATGACTTGTAGATTGAATCTCAGGCTCAGACACTCAGCACCACACCCAGAAATAACTGGCTGTGTAACCTTGAGCAAGTTACTTAACCCCGATTGCTTAAAAAAAAAAAAAGAACCAGAGGGCAAAATAGAGATTGAAAGAGTCCACCAATCACCTCCTGAAAAAGATCCAAAAAAGAAAACTCCTATGAATATTGTAGCTAGGTTCCAAAATTACAGATGAAGTTGAGAATATTACAAGCAGCCAGGAAGAAACAATTTGAATATTATGGAAAGACAATCAGGATAACCCAGGATCTGGCATTGAGGTATCAAAGGGCTTGAATGTGATATTCCGGAGGTCAAAGGAGCTGGGATTAAAACCAAGATTCACCTACCCAGTAAAACTGAGTATTATGTTTCAGGGGAAAATATGGTCATTCAGTGGAATAGAGGACTTTCAAGCATTCTTGATGAAAAAACTGGAGTTGAATAGAAAATTTAACATTCAAATACAAGAAGCAAGAGAAGCATGAGAAAGTAAACAGGGAAAAGAAATCATAAGAAACTTATCAAAGTTGAACTATTAACATTCCTACATGGAAAAACAATAATTGTAACTGATGAAACTTTTCTCAGTATCAAAATAGTTGGAGGGAATGCATATATATATATATACACATATATGTGAGGGTATATGAATACATATGGGAATGTGTGTATATATGTTTACAGGTATACATAGGTAGAGGGCACAGGACAAATTTAATAGGAAGGGATGATACTTAAAAGGTGAAATTCAGAGGTGAGAGAGGAATATAATGAGAGGAGATGGGGAGAGACAGAATGGGGTAAACTTTCTCATTTAGAAGAGGCAAGGGTAAATGGTTACAATGGAGGGGAAGAATAGGAATGCAAGAGGGAATGGGTCAACCTTATTCCCATTGAATTTGGCTTGAGGGAATGAAATACACACTAAATAGGGTATCTCACCCTACAGGAGATTGGGAGGGGAAGGGGATGAGAGGGGGGATGATGGAAGGGAGGGCAAGTTGGGGGGAGGGAATTTGGAAGCACTCACTTTTGAAAAGGTATGGTATCAAAGTAGAGAATAGAACATGTGGGAGGTGGGATAGGAAGGAGGAAAATATAGTCAATCTTTTACAATATATGTACTATGTTAAGGTTTTGCATTAGCTACACATATACAACCTATACTGAACTGCTTATCTTCCCAATAAGGGTGGGTGACAAGGGAGGAAGGGAATGAATTTGGAATTCAAAGTTTTAAAATCAAATGCTTAAATTTATGCGCACGCACACACACACACGCACATATATACTCTTCTTAAAACTATTTTACAAGTAATTGGGAAATAAGATATACTGGAACTGGGGCATAAAGATCCACCATGCCCTACTGGAAAAGTTGAAAGGGTTATGGGAGAAAATATGGGAGAGAGCAGATTGGAAGAGGGGATATTCTGTGGGACTGCTATTTTGGGGCAGTGGGTAGGGAAAAAACAGGGAGAAAATTTGTAACTCAAAATCTGGTGGAAATGAATGATGTAAATCAGAAGTTAATAAAGCTTTTGAAAAATGAAAAAAAAAGAATGTCAAGAGACTGTGCAAAATTTTGTTTAGCCAAGAAAATCAATTTCAGCCCTATCTGCATGTGCCCATGTTACCCTCTTGCCATTGTTAGTTCCTCTTTCTATTTCTGAATTCCCTATTAGAAGTGAATATAAACAACTGACTTCAAAAAATAAATTTTCATTTTTTACCAAGGACAAACATGAAAAGTGAGTGACAAAATGTATAAATATACTCCGTGATATGACTCATATCACTTAATTTCTTCTATCCTTTCTCAAATATTTATCAATCATATAAATATGGATCTATATGTATATATCTATCAATCAATTGGTCAACAAATACTTGTCAAATGCCTACTATGTGCCAGGTATGGTGCTAAGTGCTGACTATACAAAAAAAACCCCAAAAAACAAAAGTTAGTCCCTACTCTCAAGGAGTTTACAATCTATTAATCAATTAATCAACATTTATTTATATACAACATATGTATATATGTGAACATATATGTGTGCATATATATGCATTGTATGTGGACATGTATATGTGGATGCCTATATACACATTTAAATACACACACATACACTAATATGATTTTGGGGCTGAATTAATTGTTTGTTTCCAGAAACATAGAGGTAATGGTCCCACTGTACTCTGCTCTGGTCATACCCCTGCTTTAGACCTTATCTGGAGTATTGTGTCCAAGTCTGGATAGCACAGTTTATAATGAACATTGATAAACTTGAGAATATCCTCATCAAGAGAACCAGATTAGTGAAGGGCCTTGACTCCCTATCATATGAGGACCAGTTGAAGGAAGCAGGCATATTTGCCCTCAAGAAGAAAAGACTAAGGGAGGGCATGAAAAGTATCTTCAAGTATTTGAAGGGCTGTCATGTAGCAACTGAGGATTATATTTGTTCTGTTTGACCCCAGGGGGCAGAACCTGGAGTGACAGATGGGAGTTGAAAAGAGATATGGTCAGAAAATCTTCCTCACATTTATTGTAGTCTGAAAGGGGAATGAGTTGATACAAAGTCCTCTGTTCTTGGAGGTTTCCAAGTAGAAGATTCACAGCTGCTTTTGAAGTATATTATAATGGGGATTCCTTTCATTTATGGGTTGGACTAATAAGATGCAGAGGCCCCATTCTGCTCTCAGATTTGGTGATATATACATAAGCATATGAAAGGACACACTTAATATCATGGCAATGCTTATCTTAAAAATGGTTCATGTACAATGGCTACCTCCATTAGTAAAGCAGCTGTGTATGAATATCCTAAACATAATAATTTCTACATATTTCCTAATTTAAAATTTGCTGATACAAACCCTAAATTATTTGCCTTGTATCTTCTAAATTATATATACTTTTCTCACAATAGAAATTCGTTTAGTCATCCTAATAAAAACACATCAAATTGGCTTATGAAGTAAACTCACTATCTTATTCTCCATCTTATAACCTTTTTCTGCTTTTGGGACTCTTCTGGTTTGAGGTAATACACCTACAGATTGCTTAGATCATTTTTAAAAATATTGGAAATTTACACTCTCGGTGAAATATTCCTTCACAAAGATATGAGGATGTAAATATGCCCTAATATACTGGAATTTCTTGTTACAAAAGGACACTGGCTTCCAGAGCTCCACTGAGCATCAGAAATCTCACTGTGGAAGCCTTATGCAGTGCTTCCTGGCTGGAGCTAAATAAAAAGATGGATTAGTTGCTTTTTTGGGATCTAAGTGTTAATTGCATCCTAATAAAATCATCTAGTTAAACTGTCTGCTTTGTGGTACAGCTCCGTGGAGAAGGGATTTCTAAAGGCAGCCTGCTAAGTTGATTGTGCTGCTAGATAATTAATTGAAATGAGGAGGGAAAAAGAAGAATTCAGAAATGCTAGCTTTTCAGCTGTTCTTCATTACAGAAAGTTCCTAAGATTAATTCCAAGAGATAACAAAACTGTCTCTCTGTTCTCTATTTCTTTCAGTCTCTCTAATTTTCTGTGTATGTATTCTCTCTCTCTCTCTCTCTCTCTCTCTCTCTCTCTCTCTCTCTCTCTCTCTCTCTCTCTCTCTCTCTCTCTCTCTCTCTCAGCAATTTGTTCAGCTACAGAAAAATTTTGTTCCTGTAGTTGCTGCCTTTGTGTGCCCTCTTTTCCTTTCAACAAAAAAAGAGATATAAGGGGTTAAAAAACCTTTAATATAACCTTAAAAATTAAATGTTACATTCATGATTTGTAAGCTTGTGTACAAAGAAACTGTGTCATTGAATTCTTTGGTGTTTTGTTTAGTTTTAGATTTTTGCCACTTATGTTTAAATCATACCAGCCCTATTGCTATGTATCATCCAGAAATAATTTACCTTTGTCTTTATTTTTTGGAAGCTAGTGATCAATGGGCTATTTGTTTTTTATATCAATGTTAATATTTCAACAGAGTTTTATGCCGACCATTGCTAATATTCTAATATTGATTTCATTTCTTTTTTCTCCTTGGCATTAGTTACAAATTACACCTTTCTCTTCTTTAATAATTTTAATATGATTTATTGTATCGGGATTGATTTTACCCAAGAGCCAAGTCTTGATTAAATCCCTAAGTGATCAGCCTTTTCTGGATTAGCTCTAGTTTTCTCTACCACCAATATGTCTTTATACTCCAAATATCATTGATAAACATTGTACTTTTGAGCTCACACATATATAACCCATGGTCCAACTGCACACAAACATTTTCAAATATAAAGAGCAATATATTGTTTATCACCTGAAATGATAAATACATGATGCTTATAAATTCACTCATATTATTGTTTTTACACTTATCTTTATATCTCCCTAACCCCAACCATGGCAGCATGGCATAATGGAAAGAAGGTTGAATTTGGCATGAAGAAGACCTTAGTTCAAGTCCTGACTGATGCACATCATGATACCACCATGATCAATTACTTAGCTTCTTGGTACTGAAAGATAATTCTCTAGGATTATAAAATCCAAATCTCTTGTTCTGGATTGGTAAGGGGAATTTCCACTCTGGGACTCAGAGTGAAACAAAAGAAAACAACAAAGTTCTAATGAATACAAGTGTGAAAAAAAAAACAAAAATAAAAAGTGCATTGTATATAGTAGGCATTTCAGAGATGGTTTTTGGATAAAACACTGCTTTCTTGCTATAAAATATTCCAAGAAGAAACCAGATCTTATTTGCACCTTTTTGGTTCAACAACCAATGGGGAAGAGGGAAAAAATATGAGAAACTAAAGGAAAAGAATCTTTTTTTTTTATCTGACTTCTTACCTACTCTCCCCACTCTAAAAATATGTTGTATATATGTATATATGATATAGTTACTCAAGAAAACTTTTTTTAATGTATTCAGTTCTATAACATATTCCTTACAATTTGTTTTTTCTGGTTGGCGATGCAAATATACATAGACACATATAGATGTGTGTATATGTGTACATATGCACACACACATACTTAGGCAATGGCGAGGATCTGTGTTATTGGAAAGTGGGAACATATGTTGGATGAGTGCCACGGCTACATAATTAGGCTAGGATTAAGTTAGGCTTTGATTATCATACCCATGCCAAACCTATTCTTATTCTGGTAGATAATTCTCCATTTATTTTCAAGAACATTTACAGATTGTTTTCATTGTCATTCCCTTGTTATTCTTATAAGAATAATATTTCAATTAATTCTTTAAAAGGACATTGACGACTTCTATTCTCTTTTCTCTTTTATCAAGATAAAATAGATTCTCAATTATGAACTCCCCAGCAATACCTATCCATATAGGAATCTAGGGTTAAATATTGTTCTAATACATGTTTTTTTTTTTTTTGGCTTTTTGGAGGGCAGGAAGGCAGGGCAATTGGGGTTAAGTGACATGCCCAAGGTCACATGGCTAGTAAGTGTTAAGCATCTGAGGTTGTATTTGAACTCAGGTCCTCCTGACTCTAGGGCCAATGTTTTCTATTCACTAATATTTTCAATCAATTGTCTCAAAAATTCAGATGTGCTTTTGGAAACAACACAAAATATACACTATTTCACTTAAATGTCTCCACTGATTTTTACTAGTTGCCTGGTTTTAGGAAAATTAATTATTCTCTCTTAGTCTCATGTTTATCATCTAAAAAATAAAAAAGAATAATAGGGCCATTAATCTAGAGCTAGAAGTGACCATAGTAGTCCTCTAGTAGTATACAATAATTATATAGATGAGGATACTGAGTCACAGTAACTTGTTCAAGGTTATATAACAAATGTAAAATCAGATTCTTTGACTCAGAACAACTTCAGTGTTGTTTCCACTGTACTCCCTTTCCTCCTAGTGAACAGAACTGGCTGTGACATAAGGAAGACCTGAGATCAGTTGTTCCCTCTGACCTACTACCATGGGCAAGTCACTGGATAGCTCCATTTCTTTCAGCAACTCTTTAAGATCTATGGACAATTGGTGTTTTGAATCTTTATTCCTTTATTTTCATATTGCTAGCTCTCTACATTGAAGAAATCACTGATATGGAATAAGACGGATAATAACGATGACAATAAAAAATAATGATAATAATTACTGGCTACCTAAAAGTCTATACAAACCTTTAAGTCCTAGATATATATGAATTATTACTATTAATATAATTAGGTTGCAAATGAAATTATACTTTCTGTTTTCTTTCTCTGACTAATTTTCAGATGTTAAATAATAAACAGTAACTTTTAAGTTAGGAGTCCAGTCACTGTAAAACTCAGGGAAGAAAGGAAGTAGACAGATTCTAGTTATTTCTTTATACACAGGGATCTTGATTAGGGGCATGAAAAAGCAACTCTCTCGAAATTATGTGGTGAGTTTCTGTCTGAGCTGGGAGCTAGGTGCTTTAAATCCTACCCTACTTGTTAACCCACTAAATCATAATAAATAATGCTTGTCTGTAGACCAGTCACCAGCTTCATATTTCAAAGAGCCCAGAGCTATAAGTCACTTAAAGCTTTTATTGAATTAAAATGTAAAGGGGGCATGTCTCCCACACAGTCAGCTAGCCCTAAATAAGCTCATTCTGCCCAGGTTTCTTAAGAGGAAATAAATGATATAAATCCCTAAGTATATTTAATGTGGTTTTGAAAGCAAATTCCCTGTTGTGTTACACGAATAGGGAAAAACATAGAGTGACTCCAGCACAGAATAATAAGGTGTTAGTGAGCTCTACAACTGTGAGAGGTAATGGCTAGCCAGAGATCAGGTTAAACATGACACCAGAAGTGAATCTGTTTTTCCTTCATGGTATCTGAAAGGGGCCCCAGGGGACTGTTAGTGGAGGTAGGGATAGAGGGGAAAGGGCCAAGTTAACCTTACTAGAGGCTTTATCCTTTGAACATTTTCCTTTTGACCTTCAAATCCCTACTCAGTTGAATTGTCACTTCTATGAATTTGACTTTTTCCAAGGAGAGTGGGAAAGGCAGACCTAATTTAAGCATGATATTTTAGGCTATTTCCTAAACCTCTTGAGCAATTAAAAGATTGATCTGGAGTATCATTCACCATAGCTTCAGGCAGTTATTCCCTTTTCCATAAACAACTGGATGTAGCAGTACACTGTAGAGTTTGGGTATCTGTTTCATAACTTGTTTCATTTTTTAGTGATAAAGAAAGACTTCCACTGTCCTCCCCCATACACAACAAACATTATTATTTTAAAGACGTGTCATTCTTCACTCTTCTGATATGTATTTGTCCATAAAATTTAATGCTCTCCTTAGTAGATTTTGGTCCTGCTGTTATTATTAATTATTTTTATTTATGCTATTTGTTTAATGACTCCAGGATTCAAGTCTTTTTTCTTCCTCACTAGAGTACAGTCTTTTTGGCTTAGAATAATTTACAGGGTCTGAACAATTGTGTCCCAGGGTAGAGGAGGTTATCATTGAGTAGCTTAAGAAAATAAATATGGAAATTTAAAAGGGATTGTCTGTGAGTGAACAGGGCCTCCAAAGAAGCAGGTGTTTAAAAGAAAGGAGGCCACTTCAAACAAGATATGACAAAACACAAGTAAAAAAACCCAAAGGAGTGTTTGGGTAACTGATATAAGAGGAACAGGATGAAAAGAAGGCCAAAGGGCAAGGAAGGACAAGGTGATGCCCAATCTAAAATTTGAGTACTTTCTTTTCTTTTTTCCTTTTTTAAGAAGTGCATGCAAAATCAACACTGTCAAGAATTTCCTGTGTGAGGATTTGGTAAATTCCTTTTCCAAGCATCATTCTGTCTTTGTCTAATCCAGCAGTGGGGAACCTAAGATCTCAAGGCCACATGTGGTCTTCTATGTCCTTGGGTAAGACCTTTTGACCGAATTCAATTTTTACAGAACAAATCCTTTATTAAGGGGATTTGTTTTGTGAAGTTTGGATTCAGTCAAAGAGATGCGCTTGAGGACCTAGAGGGCCATATGTGCCCTTGAGGCCACAGGTTTCCCACCTCTGGACTCTAATCTCTAATTTAATAGATAAATGCTAGGGAGCTAAAGAGAGATTAATTTGTCCAGGGTCACCCATCTAGCAAATATCAGAGAGGAGATTTAAACCTTGATCTTCTTGAATGTCTATTAGGAGACAGAGTTTAGTGTGTTCTAAAGAGCATTGGATTTGGGGTAAGAGGAACGTAGTTTGACTCTCAACCTATCCATCTGCTCCCTGTGTGACCTTGAACAAGTCACAACCACTCAGACCTCACTTTTCTCATTTGTGTAGTGAGACTCTGAGGTACTGCCCAGCTATATATATATATATATATATATATATATATATATATATATATATATATATATAAATGATCCTCAAGTTACAAAAAAGGTGCTGATAAAAGGGGTCTCTTCTTGTGGGAGTTTCCTGTATCAATGAAACCATAGGTACAGACCCTATTCATGCCCACTAGCCTCTCCACCACTCTGGTATGAGAAGTAAAGAGGAGAGAATCCTTATTCAAGCTATAAAAGAGGACAATTGGGTGGTAGAATTCTGAGGGCCATGCATGGGTACAGGGAATTCTTATGGAACCAAGATCCTCATCACTTAGTGCTCCCCACTGTTTTCTCCTTATCCCCTGAAAAACATGTTATATATTTTAACACTTTCCTAGCCATGAAATGTCTATTGAATTTCCATAACTCCAGTATACAATGTAACCAAGTGCTGTGGAAGCTGCAGATAGTTTCTGTTAGTGTTTATTTAAAGGCCTCTGGATTCTTTTAGAGTAAATAGGTTTTTATTTGGAGTTCAACGTTGGTACATACTATGGAGAGACCAAGCGAGGTTTAGTTTGGCAAGAGTTAATGTAGCTATAGTTCATTTTGTAATTGAGCTATATTGCCTTTGCTGATGCCTGAGGAGACTGACGCAGTGATATTAATAATCCTTCCCCTGCTCTGGGGTGCAACTAAGTCAGCATAGGTACCATAATATGCTAGTTCTATTATCAACTTGGGGGAATGATCTGGCAGTCATTGCATTTTGCTCTCCCTTCTTCATTACTCTTCTATATTTTTAAGTCATTCAATGTTAGACGATTAAAAAAAAAGACAAAGTAAAAAAGCAAAATTCACATGCTATAAAAAAGTAGAATCAGCTGTATTTCTGTGATCAGTTTTCTCTTCTTTTCTCTTGCTCTTCCATATGTAATGGTAGCCCCATTACCATCTTGGAACAGAAAGGTTTATGAATCAACAAAACTGGTCATCATAAGTGTACAGAACTGGGGACATAGTTTCTTAATTTTCAACAACTTTGAGGCCTGGAAGGGCAAGCTGATACCCTTTTAAAATATAAAATCTGAGTACAATAGACTTTTTTTAAGTCACTTTTTACAATAGGTCACTTTTCCACCTCTGCTTCACCTTTAGCTCATGGACCAGGACCAGCCTAGGAGTTCGGGAAGTGTGAAAATTTGACTGAATTCCCCCAACCTACATGTCATTATCCTGTACTCAGTACTGCAGTTCAATTTGGCTGATATCACAGAAAACCAAGTTCTAAATTTAGGAGCAACTTTGGGACTCATGCTTTCTGAATCAATAGTGACAGTCTCAGTTTCCTCAGGGAATTTTTGGTAGACTATTTCTGGATATGTGTGTATGTGTGTGTGTGTGTGTGTGTGTTTGTTCAACATCCTCCATTTTTCCCCTTCTCTCAAGAATGCTGTGCTTTCAAGAGGTTTAAGCTAGCTATACTAAAGCTTGGGTTATTCATTTAAGGATAGGGGTTATACAAAAAGGACAAAAACAGTGACAGCCAGAGTATAAGAATAAAAGTTGTACATGTCCCCTATGATTTGTCAACCATTTCAGCTTTTTGACCTTCAAGTCATTACCTCAAAAAAACCCAACATCTCCATAATCTCCTTTGAGTGTTATTCAATTACAATAGCTATCTTTTGGGTTACCACTTAATAATTGCAGTATGAGTGGTTCATATCTACATAGCATTGTACATTCAGAGAATGTAAGCTCCTTGAGAGTAGGGGATATGCCATTTTTGTATTTCAATCCCCAATGCATAGCCCACAGTAGGTGCTTAATAAATGATACTGACATTATCACATTTGATGCTCATGACAAATCTAGAAAACAGATCCTATTACTAGCTCCCTTTTCAAAAGTCACTGGGTAGACATGCAAATGGTATGTGTCAGGTACTATGCTAAGCTCTGGAGATACAAAAAAATGACAAAATACATGATCCCTGCCCTCAGGGAACTCATCTTTCAAAGGGAGATAACCTTCAAGGAACGGTGCACATATTAAATCTATAGGGTAGATAGAAGTTAAACTCAGAGGAGTGGAGGTATCAGAAATAAAATCCTTTAGAGGCAGGAACTGAAAACAGATTAAAGATCGTGGCTAAGGCTGCCGTGTGGTACAGGGCATAGTTTGCTGTGCCTAGAGCCAGGAAAAACCCGAATTTAAATCAAACCAAGACTAGCTAGGTGACCCTAGTCCCTGAGAAATGATTTTGTTTAAACTTTTTCTGCCTCACTTTCCTCATCTGTAAAATCATGATGATAATAATAGCACCTCTCTCCTACACTTGTAGGAAGGATAAAACGAGATAATATGTGTAAAGTACTTTATAAACCTTAAAGCTCTAAAAAAAAAACTCTACTGCTACTGCTGCTGCTGAAGATAAATATGATGCCAGTGATGCTGATGACGGTAGGAGTCAGGGGATCCTGAAGCAAGAGTAAGGAGGGAAAGCATTGCAGGCATAGGGAAGCTATAATCAGCTTTAATAAACTTAAAACCACATTAAGACTTGGGGGTGAGGGGGCTTGGTGGTGCAGTGAGCAGAGCACCGGCCCTGGAGTCAGGAGGACCTCAGTTCAAATCTGACCTCAGACACTTGACACAATTACTAGCTGTGTGACTTTGGGCAAGTCACTTAACCCCAATAGCTCTCCCAAAAGCAAAACAAACATATCCCCAAACCAGTAAGCCAATTCCATCATAGTACCAAAGATATTCAGAAGCCATAATAACACTGAGAGCAATGCTATCCTTTAGCCTTCCCACAACCCAATAGGAGATCAGTATTTACTCACAAACCTCTCTATCTCCTTAATGAGCATCCTCTCTCCCTTTATGTCTGCCTAGCTCTAAACCAGCTTCCTGTGGACTCTGCTTCCCTTCAACAAATACTTCCTACCACAGGCTCCATGTGGCTACATTCAGCCTATCTGGGGGCAGAGTTTATCTAAACAGCAGGGAAGCTTCCTGTGGGCTCTGCTCCACCCTTTAGCAAATTCCCTCCATCACAGGGTCCATGTGACTACATTCAGCCTATTAGGGGGTAGAGTTTACTTTCAAAGCTGGGGAGGTTTTCAAACTCCCCCCTAGGTGTATTAAGGGGCAGGGAAGATCTTCAAATTCCCATTCCCATTACATATCCTATGGGCTGTATGTCTTCCCTTGATCTACTGTCATTTCTCAAAGAAAGACTGCTTCTTGGCTAATGAACAGGAGCTTATTAAATTCCACTTCATAATCTTACATTGGATGATATAAAACTAAAACTGACTCTCATTCACAGCAGGCAAATATTTACAATACTAGGTCAGTAGGTGAGGTTTCAGGGTAATGAGGCTACAACATGGCTTATTTAATCTCATAAAAAGTAAATATGTTTTGGCTTGTACTGCCTATTATAAGCACAGAGTTTCTTATGGCATTAACAATGCTGATATGCTAAGGAATCTTTGTTGTAGGCAGCCCAGAGGGAATGGAGCATTGCCCCAGAGCAGTAATGACCAGTGGTGTGAATATCCTCCCAGGGTGACTGCCATTCACAATAAACTCAGCTCTCTGAGAGCAGAAGCTGTCTTTTCCCTCTCTTTGTATTCCTCCAGCTCAGCATGGTGTCTAACACAGAGTGGATGCTTAATAAATGTTTATTGACTTACTGACAGATACACCTCTTCTTATGATCCCTCTTTGCCTCCACAGTATCTGCAAGGTATAACCACCACTGAGTGTGTTCCCCACCTCCAACCCTAACAGGGGTGAAGATCAGAGTGCCTGACACAGAAATTCTGAATTAAGTCTTGTTGACTGACTGACTGACTGAAGCTGCAGACTATCCTCTGACTCCACCTCCATCTTGGGCTCAAGTGTTTTTTCTTCAAGTAAAGTAATGAGGTTCTTTGAGTAATTATACTATTCTCTCTACTTCATGATTTCTTTCCATTTGTTTTATGAGCTTCTTCCTATTTTTTTCTCTTCCATCTATATTTGTTGTTCAGTCATGTCTGAGTTACTTGTAAGAAAGGCAACATTATTATTATCAGATTAACTTGCACTACTTAAATCACTTTTTTTTTCTACCAGGAGGAAGCATTTTGTAAACCTTAAAACACATTCTGTCATTATTGTTTGTCTCTGGGCCTGAGGGAAGGTAATTCAAATAATATGCTGTTGTCATTGTTCAGTTGTTTCAGTTATACCTGACTCTGCATGACCCTCTTAGTAGTTTTCCTGGCAGAGATACTGGAGTGGCTTGCCAGCTCATTTTAAAGATGAGGAAACTGAGGCAAATAAGATTAAGTGACTTGCCCAGGGTCACATGGCTAGTGAGTATCTGAAGCTGGATTTGAACACATGAAGATGAGTCTTCTTGAATCCAGTCTAGGTGATCTAGCCACTGTGTCACCAAGCTTTCCATTTCCATCTATATGGAATATATAATTAAAGCATTTTTATTAATACAACTATATATGTATATTATGTACAGACTTAGAGGCAAGGTGGAATATCATATAGAAAGTTAGCCTTGATGCCAGAAAGATCTGGGCTCAATTTTGGCCTCTCAACTCCTGGCTTTCTGACTCTGAATAAGTTACTTGATCAATCAATGCTATAGGCAACTCTCTACATCTCTAATTTTCAGAGAGTTTTGATTTGCATTGTTAGAAGGAGTTTTCCTCACTGGGAGTTTCTTCTACCTGTGAAATACAAATACCGTTCCCATACTATGACCAGAACAAAAAAAATGCATTCTTAATCTTTGAAGAGTCAAAGCAATTTCATATTTACTCAAAATTGTGATTTGAGAAAAGTTATTACCCTCATAAAGTTTATACTATGCTACAAATACATAATAGCGTTACTTGTATTCTAGACAGGCTAATTCTCTCCCCTTCCCACAAAATCTAGCAACATAGCTTTCCTATGGCTTAGTTATTGTAGCATGGGATTTTTAAGTCATGGGGAAACAGTTAAAAATTACCCAACAACTGAAAGATTACCCATTTTGTGTGCTACTGGGTAACTACCCAATGACATAGCTGATAAATTGCCTGGAGTCAGGAAGGCTCATCTTCCTGAGTTCAAATCTGGCCTCAGACACTTACTAGCTGTGTGACCCTGGGCAAGTCACGTTATCCTATTTCCCTCAGTTTTCTCATCTGTAAAATGAGCTAGAAAAGGAAATAACAAACCACTCCAGTATCTCTGCCAAGAAAACCCCAAATGGGGTCATAAAGAGTCAGACACAACTGAAACAACTGAACAATAACAATATGCTATTGGGATCACATTCCCTCAGACACAGAGACAACCAATAATGACATAATGTATTTTAAGGTTTAAAAAAATGCTTCCTCCCATTAGAAAAGAATGACAATGAGCTAAGTTTAAGTGAATTGCTCACTTGATCACTTGAGTCCAGTGACTAATAGGTATCTGATGCTAGTAGTTATCAGAACTTGGGCTCAACCCCAAGTCATATGACCCCAAGTCATATGACCCCAAGTCCAGTACTCTTTCCACCCTGCTAGTATTAGGATGTGAGAGAACGTGAATGAGTAAATGCAGGGGAAAAAAAAAAGAAGAGCCATTCTCCAGCTATCAAGGGGAGGAGGGTTGTCTGTTGCTTCATGATGGTCCCTCGTCCCTTTTCTTTTCTCACACTAGGGTAGTTTATTTTATTTATCAATCACTATCATTTCTGAGTAAAAATCTCTCAGATCATCTTTGAGGAAATGCATTTCCATTTTGATTCCCACTGGATCTTACTTATTTGTTCACAGAGATTACTTAATGTTTAATCAGACAGTTTAGAATTTATTCAATTTGGGATAGCCAGATCAAGACAGGCTTTATCTGAAGCAAGGTGAGAAAGGATTGAATAGAAATGTTTATGGAGTAGAATGATTGCATCTCTCACAACATCAAGGGCATTTATCCTAACTTCATTGGATGTTTTAAAATATTACACTCTTGTATTCTCTTGTTTTTTTTCTAGTTATATCAAATCTAGCATAACCAAATAGCACTGGCATCTGTCTGGTGATTCATTTTTCTATGAAACAAAGGTTTATGCTCTCTAAAAATAGCTCTCACCTTCTTTATTTAGAAGTTTCAGGATCTCTTCTAAAGGTTTCTCTGTGGACATCTGTTATTTGGCAGTGGCGGTCCTCAAAATATTTTGTCTTAGGGCTGCCTTACAACCTTAAAAATTGTGGAAGATCCAAAAAAGCTTTTGTTTTGTGAGGTGTATCCATTAATATTTACCATATTAGAAACTGAAACATATTACTATTATTGTTAAAACAGATTTTGCTTCATGGTCCTCCTAAAAGAGAGTCAGGGACCTCCAAGGGTCACCAGATCAGTCTTTGAGAACTGAAAATAATACAGAGAACTTTATAGAAAGAACTAAGTGAGGCAGCTAGGTGGTAGAGTGGATAGCGCACATCCCTGGAGTCAAGAAAACCTGAGTTCAAATCTGGCCTCAGACATTTAGTAGCTGCATTACCCTGGGCAAGTCACTTAACTCTGCCTCCAAAATGGAAAAAAAAAACTACTTAACGAATTATTTCAAAGTTAAAAATAATTATTCAGGTATGATCATCTGGTATCAGAAAGACAGCATACTCCAGTCAAAAGATTACTACGCAAACCATGGGCCACCTGAACTTGGAGTCAGAGGATATGAATTTGAATCCTGCTCTCCCACTTACTATCCATGTGACCTTAGGCAAGTTACTTGACCATATTGAGCCTCAGTTTCCTCATTTGTAAAAGGGAAGAATTTTACTCAATAAGTTCCAAGATTTCTTTCACTTTGAGAACTATGATCAGAAAATGTGGCTTTCTGTACTAAAACATGTCCTCTAAAATATTGCCATTTTATCACTGTTTCCTTCAGGTAGAAGTTAAGCTCCTCAAGTGTATTCTCTCTCACATTTTTTAATTTAAATCTCTAGCAGCTAGAATAGAACCTGATACATAATATATGCCTGATGATACTTGACTGATTGTTTTTTACACCCCACCCAAAAAGAGTAGAAAATTTTGTGTTTTTTTTAATAGTGAACATTCTTTTCTCCACACTATGTCCTTATACCTAGACCTTTGTTTTTCTAGAGACACTGTGAAAATCTCCGTAATATTTTAAGAAAAACTATGCTCCTATGTAGCAGTATCTTCAAAAATTCAGCACAACAATTTAGAAAGATAAATAG
This sequence comes from Petaurus breviceps papuanus, assembly GCF_028583685.1. Taxonomy (NCBI): domain Eukaryota; kingdom Metazoa; phylum Chordata; class Mammalia; order Diprotodontia; family Petauridae; genus Petaurus; species Petaurus breviceps. The sequence goes on along the minus strand of NW_027187308.1, from coordinate 1,581,165 downwards.
TGAAGTGGTCTCTTCTGACACTTTCATTACATCTACCATTATCAGATTCAAACATGTGAACATCAGCTCACATAAAGTGTTTTAAACTGGATTATAAAGCCATTGAACTGTCCCTTTCCACTGCGTACTCTATCAGTTGGACAGTCTGCACAATTTTTCAGAAAAATATTATTAAATCTGGGAACATCTGCAACAGTCTGGAACATGTCTTTCCCAACATTTGACTTTACGCTTATGGTAGATGCCAGATATACTTTTTCATATTGTGTCCTAGCTAAGTATTACTGAACCAATATCAGTTATGCTTGTCTTGAGTCATGTCTATCTGAATTGAAAAGGTACAGACCTTTTCTTAACATCATTACTAATAGACTTCTTAATCAATCTTCAGGTTCAGTCAACAGAAAAATTCTCTGGTGCTTCTGATATGGAAGCATTTCTTCTATTTTATTTGCTTTAGGGGTTAAGAATCAAGGTGTTCTTTGGCACTTAGAATTAACCAAGGTGAAAAAGGAATCGAAAAACAACCTACGGCATACTGTTCTTTAATCTTTAAGTGTTCTTTCACTAATAACTTCAGTGACATCAATCAAGCTAGTGAATAAGGAGATAGTATATGAGGTTTTGTTAAATACCTGTGCCAGGATATCATTCTATATTATTTTTTTTCTTTTACTCATGACTTGTTTTAATCTGATGGATTCCTTCCTGTAATCAAGAGTTCTAAAATTCTAAAACTCATCATTCTGTGACATCTCTTGCAACATAATGTAAAATCCTTGCCAGAATATACTGCTTCATTTATCTCTAGTGCTTTTATCCCCTATCCCCAGCACTTATCACAGTACCTGGAACATAGTAGGAACTTAATAAATGCTTAAATAAATGTTTATTATTTATGGTAAATTCTTAATAAATGTGCATTGAATTGAATTTACGACCTACAGAGTTAAAATTATATCTTTTCTTGGTTCTTACTGAGCACATTTGTCTCTAGTCTCTTCACAATTAAAATTGTTATTAATTATGTCTATACTATAAGTTAAACATAAAGTAAAAAGAAATAAAACACTTAAACTCAATCTCCTTACTTTTATAAAAAAATATGGTAAAGGTCATTGTGAACCATTGTGAGAATAACACAAAATTTAATCTTTACAAACTCAACTTCATTTTCAAAAGGGTAACTAAGGTAAAGCATTTTTTCTTCTTCTTCAAATACATTTTAAAAAATGTTTTATATTTTCAGTTAATAAAACACCATTTTATTCTTCTCACTATCTACTGAATAAGAAAGAATTTTAAAAAGTCATTTGTCTCTCTCCAAGCTCCACTTCTATAACCAGTAACATGGCTAAACACACCAAAAAAGTCAGAATCATTGGTAAAGATGGAACATGTTATGGTGTATCCCTCAGAAAAATGGTCAAGAAAATTTAAATTAGCCAGCATGCAAGATATACCTGTTCCTTCTGTGACAAAACCAAACTGAAGAGACAGGCTATGGGTATCTCTCATTGTGGATCCTGTATGAAAACATTAACTGGTGGTACATTGACTCCATAAAAAAAGTCACCTGTAACAAATATGTATGGTGAAAACAAAATTTTGACCACATTCAAATATAAATGTGTGTACATGCATTTGTGTGTGTGTGTGTGTATACATATATTTATATTTTTGTTTGTTGCTTGGTTCAGTCATTTTTCAGTCATGTCTGACTCTTTGTGATCCATTTTGGGCTTTTCTTGGCAAATATACTACAGTGGTTTGCCATTTTCTTCTCCAGCTCATTTTATAGATGAGGAAATTTAGAAAACAGGATTAAGTGACTTGCCCAGAATCACAGAGCTTGTAAGTATCTGAACTTGTATTTGAACTCAGGTGTTCCTGATTCCAGGCCCACACTCTATTCACTGTGTCACCTAGCTTCCTTGTATGTACACTTATGTATATATGAGTATAAATGAATATTTATATGCATATTAATACAAATACATACACATAACTGCAGAGAGAGAAAGTGTATGTGTGTATGAGTGTGTACATACACATCTCCTTCTCTGTCTGGAGGTGGGTAACATGTGTCATCTCTGATCTCAAGAATAGTAGTTGATCATTACATTGACAAAGTCCCTTACTCTTTTAGTGCTATATTTTTCCGATATCTTTATCAGTTTCAGCATGTCTTACCAGGTTTCTCTGAAACTGTTTTTTTTTTTCATAATTTCTTATCACATAATAATATTCCATCACATTTTATAGATGATTTTTTTAATCTTCAAGTTTCTAATTTTTCATCAAAAGAACTGCTATAAATATTTTTGTATGTATGTGTCATTTTTCTCTTCCTTTGATGTCATTGGTGTGTAGACTTATTGCTTGTATTTCTAGATCGATGAGTTTGCAGATTTTTGGGACATAGGTACAAATTTCTTTACAGAATGATTGGATCAAGTAAGAACCTTAACAATTGTGCATTAATGTACTTGTTTTCTCACAGCCACATGTAATGGTAATGTAATTTTGAATTTGAAAATCCCTTTGTGTTGGCAAAAGTAGCAGGTACTTAGCACTTAGCAACTGATCAAGCCTCTGTTGGGGAAACAGAAGGTATAAAATCCTGTGTCCTGTTACTGACATAACAGGAAGAGGTTGGCTGAAACAGAAAGCTAATGCTGTGTGTATATAAGAAAAGCCCCAGAGAGGCACAGCCAGAATTTTCTTGAAACCAGGATCTGGTGGCAGAGCATCTACAGAAGAGAGAATGGAGAACTGAGCCAGAATTTCCCAAGAACTTGTGATGGTGGAGCTTCTTCTGAACAGGATCCCAGAGCCTGGAGCCAGGAGCCCGGAATCTTGAGCCAGGAGCCAGGAGCCCAGGTTACTGAGGAAGCATGACTGGGATGCTGAAAGTTTGTTTGTTTGTGGCTTGGTTGAGCCTTGAATTCCCTGGAGCAGAAATGGTGAAGGATCTGACATGGACCAGACCCTGTGAACTTCAGTGTGGAGCAGGACCTGCCCAGAGAGCAGGTCAAGGAATTGGAAGTTGTCTGCCTTTGAACCCAGGTGACAGTCTGGTGAATCCAGGTAGAATCTGGGACCATGGAAGGGGCTCCAGGGAATCTGAGAACAGGCCCCAAGTCAAGATGAAAAGACCTCTCCTTGGGTATTGAGTAGTTATGGAATTATAGTTTACTAGTGACCTAAGGGGTGGAGGGTTTTGTGTATGATACTTACTAATTGATTGCTGGATAAGTGACTGAGTTAATCAAGACTTTGCCTCAAGAGTGGAAGACTTTGACTATTGTACTTTGAGACTATGCTGTGAATATTATATTGTGATTTTCTGTGATAAATTGTAATATTGTGAATGCTGTACCTTGATTTTCTGTGAAAGTTTTGCTTTGATTTGTTATGGAATAGAGTGATCACTATACTGTGTAATCAGAATCTTAAAAGCTGTTCCCAGTAGCATTCTTCTGGAAAGCTGCTTGTACATGGCATTACACCACGTGAGCATTTATCATCTTCAATGTTTGTCAACTTTGCTAGTATGATGTATTTGGAGTAGAACCTTGGAGTTACTTTAATTTGTATTTCTCTAATTATTAGTGATTTGAAACATTTTCTCATATGGTTTTCCATACAGTCATAGATAACTTGGATTTCTTCCACTGAAATGTATCAGTTAATACTCTTCCACCATTTGTCAATTGGGGAATGGCACTAAATTAGATAATGCTATAAAAAATTCCAATTACTTAAACACAAATTCCCAAAGTAGGAAGGGGTGGGGAATTAAAGAAAAAAATATTCTATTACTCTGTGCCTGTGACACTCATTTTAAAGTATAATTCAGTATTTGTTGTTGATTCTCAGATGAAAAGTCAGCTGTCAATAGCCAATTTTGCCATGAAAAAAAAAATATATATATATACTTTTTTATAAATGTTCTTTTTTAAGCAATCAACTTTGGATATATCAAGATCTGGGATTTCATCAGCATAGAAAGTGCCTAAGGTGTAAACTTTCTCCACTGATGCATATTGACAACTCATGTATAATTTAGTCATATAGCCCCTATACCAAACTTCTCTAATATCGTTTAACTGTCATTATTAATCTTTTTTCAAGTGTCTTCATATTACCTAATCTTTTTTCATGAGTTATTGTAAGAAATACTGATTTTTTAATTTGTCTGCTGTAATTTTGCTTCTTAATACTCTGATTCTCTTTCCTGCTTTCAGCAGTATTACTCCTTCTCTGAATACAGAGATATATGCTGCTACACCAGGTCTTGGGTAGAAATACCATTTTTTTTTCTATCTCTGTCTCATGTGGCAAGCAAATGTTAAAATTTTAATGCCTTGGATCATCAAAGGTTGAAAAGCCAGTCATTGGTTACTGCTATAATAGGGAAAGAATAGGAGACTTCATGTCCAAGGCAAATTTTGACTCTGTCAATGTTCTCTTTTGTATGGCACATAATATTTCAATTAAATACAATAAATATTTGTTAAATGCCTTCTATGTACTAGGAATTTTGCTAAGGGCTGAGGATATCACTAAGCGGAAAAAATCATCCTTGCCTTCAAGGAGCTTACAGTTTAATGGGACAAGGCAACTCAGAAGGAAAACTGAGAAAATGTGTATGTTGGTATAAAGCCAAGCACTAGCAGCTTTCCAGAGAATGGCTGCTGTGAACAGCTTTTAAGGTTATGATTACATAGTCCAGTGAACACTCTATTTATTCAATAACAAATCTGAGCAAAACATTCACAGAAAAATCAAGGTACAGCATTCACAATATTACAAGTTATCACAGAAATTCAAAATACAACATTCACAACAGCTTATCACTAAAATGGCAACATAGTTTTTACTACAGTGGTCACAAAGTTTTGAACAAGGTACATTCATTTAGTCAATCAATCATTCAATCAACTCAATCATTCAATCATCCTTAAGGTGGTTTGCCTCCTTAAGGGACACAAAGTACAATAGTCAAAGTTCTCCACTCATGGGGCACACTAAGTTAACTCAATCAATCTCTTATTCAGTCATCATTCACTATTCAATCATCTGAAAATACACAAGCCCTCTACACCTAGGTCACTAGTAAATTACAATTTCTCAATCAGTACACAGTAACCAAGTAAAGTCTTCTTTCAGCTTGACTTAGGGTGGTCTCTCAGATTCCCTGGATCCCCTTCCATGGTCCCAGGTCCTACCTGGATTCACCAAACTGTCACTTGGGTTCAAAGGCAGACAGCTCCCAGGTCCTTGTCCAGCTCTCCACATACTTCTTGTTCCACGCTGAAGCTCACAGCATCCAGTCCACTTTAAATCCTTCACAGTCTCTGTTCCTAGGAAGTTAAGGCTTAACAAAGCCACAAACAGGTTCATCCAAAGTACCAGCATCACAATTATGCTTCCTCAGTCTGCAGCAGCTCCAGATGGTTCTTGGACATCTTTGGCAGCTCCCAGAAGCTCCAGCTGGTCCTCAGACTCAGCAACTCTTCAGCAGAAGCTCCAGATGGTTCCCAGAATCAAAATCACTTCACCCAGGTTGCTAAAATCAAAATAATTCTCTCCAGCCTGGGGGGCTTTTCCTCTTCAGGCTCCCTGGTGGCAGCAGCTTCTGCCTCCACAAAGCTTGCTCCAAGAAGATCTGTCTGATCCAGAAGGGACTTCTCCTTATATACACACACAGCATTAGCTCCTTCCTGTTTCAGCCAACCCCTTGCTCTTACGTCAGCAACAGGGGCTCATACCTTCTGTTTCTTTAGCAGAGGCTTGAATAATTATTAAGTGCTAAGTACGTCTCAGCTTAGCAATACAGAACTTCAAATTTCATTACTATTACAGTTGGTTGGGGAGGTGTCATCTCATTTCATGAAGTTCAAACTAAGCAGAGCTGCTGATCGAAAGCAGGGAGTAAGGTTTTGTTTGGTTTTTATTTTAAAATTTGCTACTATTAAAAAGAAAAACCTTTTATCTTCTCTTTTCGTTGTTGTAGTTGTTCAGTAATTTCAGTAGTGTCCAACTCCTTGTGAACCCATTTGGGGTTTTCTTGGCAAAGATAATGGAGTAGTTTGCCATTTCTTCGTTCATCTCATTTTATAGATGAGGAAACTGAGGCAAACAAGGCTAAGCAACTTTCCCAGCGTCACACAGCTATTAAGTGTCTGAGAATGGATTTGAACTCAGGAAGATGAATCTTCCTGACTCCAGCCCCAGCATTATGCCACCTAGTTCCTTTATCTTTAAAAAAAATGCTCCTTTTTTCCTTTTGTTTGGCTTTGTCCATTTTGGATTAACAGCTTCTGCAGTCTCTTTCATTCCAGGCTACTTCTTTGACTTGATGAAAAATTTTCCTCTATCTCTTCCTTAAGCTCCTTCAGCCCTGGATATCAGGTCTCCATCTTTGATCAAACTTATGAATCAATCTAACACTTTCCAAAGAAATATTTTATTTATTCATTATTTAATTTAGGACTTTCTTTTCTGGTTTGGGCCTTTGATTTCATTGCTGTGGGAAGTGCCATTTATAGGAATTCACTGCATTAATGCAGATCAAAAACTCATCCTCAACAAAGTTTTAGTTGTTTGGGTCAACTGAGAGGTTAAGCAACTTACTTGCATATATCAGAGGCAGGCCACGTACAGGATAATATTCCCTATCCCAAACCTGCTCTCAATCTGCTGTCTGCCTTTAGGGATTTTTTAAGGGTTTTAAAAAATTTTTTATTGTTTTGTTTTGTTGTCTTTGAAGATTATCTCAGGTTACAGGACCCTATGGCTGTTCAGAGCCTTTTTGAAGTATTGGCCTACTGGCTGTCTCTCCCACAAGATTTTCAGTTTTCTGTCCCTACAGCTTTTCATTGGTTGATGTGAATGCCTAGAATGTCACTTGGCTGCACCCATTAAGTTCCCTTTGGTATTAGTCAGGACTCAGACCAAATCCTACCTTTTGTAGGGGACCTTTCCCTACACACACAGACACACACACACACACGTATACATATATATATATATCATATATGAGGAAGACAACATGTAATTAGCCATGCAAGATACCTCTCCATCTACTTATCTATCTCTCATAATAATGGTTATTTGCATGTTGCATTCTCTATTTGAAAAGACGTTTCTTGAAGGCTGGGGACATTTTGTTTTCTTGGGGGCAGGCGGGGTTATTGTTACTTTATTTTGTTTTTACTTTCTTTGTATCCTCAGCACTTAGAACAGTATCTGGTAAATAGGAATCTCTTTAGTAAATGTTTATTAATTGATTAAGTGATTGATCGACTAACTGGATCTGGGTCTCAGTTAACTTTGTTTGCTGCTGGTTCAATAGTTGCACAAATGTCTTTTATCCTATATAATCCTTAAGGTATCCAAAGTTCAATAGTATGAATTCACTCTCCATGTACAGAGATCACAAGCTTTCTAGCTCAATTGATGGTTTACAAATTGTTGTGCAAAAGTAAAACAAAACAAACTATAAGACTTACAATCCTCAGCAACATTTTGGTAATGATAGCCTTTGTGATCTTGGTTAAGTTCATCCTTAGGCAAGAGACACACAGTGCTCACCTAGTAGCTGTTCAATATCTGTGCATATCTGTTTTGACACATTAAATTAATTATAGCCGTGAGTCAACTTACACATTAGATGATTCAATATGTGCACTTGAGGCACTCCTGGCTCCTGCCTATGCTGCCTCAGTAATCTCTCTTCTGATCACAGTGCTGTTAAAGTAAACTTTCTTCCTGGGCCTGGGTCTTTGCTCATGAAATCTTGCTTTCTGGATATTTGTTTCAGTCCTGTCTCTTTTACTTCTGTCTTGACTTGCTTTCATCTTCTCACTTTTGCTCCTACTATCCTGCTGAGTAATCAAACAAAGCTCCAGACAGTGTGGTCTTGATGCTCAGCTCAGTAAAGGGAGAAAAAACAGCTGCTGAAATTGTGAGCCTTCTTTTCTGGCTGTCAATTCCTGTGAAAGCAGATGCTTCAAGGAAGCTGTCTGCAGTTCCAGCAGGAACAGAACAGAAAAAAATGATATCTCAATAGTTGCTGAAGCTATAGAAGTATGGCTAGGTCATCCAAGCTTACAGACTTACAGAAATTAGAATTTACTCTCCATTCAAGTGGGTAGCCTTGCATTTTCCCCCCTTGGTTATACCACCTAAACTAAAGATGCCTTGAGGGAAAAAAAAACAGTAAATGACAGCTATAATTCTTGGGAACTGTACAAGAAGGATTATCTTTCCTAGCATCTTCCTTTAAATATTTAAGAAAAATTTTGAACATACCTACTGTAAGACATGTTTTCTCTTTTCTCACACTTCACTGGCAGTGACTGGAAAACCCAATACTGAATATGTTTATATTTTCCACATAATATTTAATGTTGTTGTTAATATTTTATTATTAAGTTATTTTTCTTTTAAATAAGTGATTTAGAACAATTCACAGTAGCTGTGATTGTGATATGTTTAATTGTGATTGCGATATGTGTACTAAGGTAGAAAAAATTGATAATGTAGGTTAATAAGGCAAAGAGGATTAGATATATAGAATTTCAAAATATCCACAAATTTTTAGAAGCATGTGTATTGCACAAAATGAAGTGCATTTGAATTTTTTCTAGCCCAGGGGTGGAGAACCTGCAGCCTCAAGGCTACATGCTGCCCTCTAAGCCCTTAATCTCACTTGAGGACCTAGAGGGCCACATGAGGCCTCAAAGCTGCAGGTTTGAGACCTAGATCACCCCTGGTCTAGCTAGTGCAGTCTTTTGTTTTGGACATGTTCGATATGTCAAAAGTTTGTTGGGATTGCAGAAAGTGAATGATCCTTTGTGCTAATCATATTTGCTCCCAAGAGAAGGGAAAAAGTATTAAGAAATAATGTCCTGAATGGAGAGAGAGAAACAGAGAGAGAGACAGAGAGAGACAGAGAGAGAGAGAGAGAGAGAGAGAGAGAGAGAGAGAGAGAGAGATACATCATAACAAGACTTTCTAGGAATCTGGAAATCAGGAAATCAGGTTCAGGGTAAGTAGGGAAATCGTGAGAGTGATCCTTGTTCCACTATGATTTCAGGAAGAAGAGGAGATGACCAGGAATTAGACTAGAGAGGACCCTGATAAAAGATTAAAAGGGGACAGAAACAAAGGTAAATAGAAAGAGAAGGAGCTACCTCCCACTATGAATAACCTCATCTACTATAAAAAAATAAAAGTGTTTTATTCAATAAATGCAATAGGATACAGTAAATGGCTCACACCCTAGATTGTCCTTTCTACCTATTTACAAAATATTACAGTTAGAATGGAATCTGAATTAGATCCAGTCATCTCATTTTATAGATAAAGAAACTGAAGTCCAGAATTGGTAAGGCTAAGTTCAAGGTCATTTAGCTATATGGAAGGAAAACAGGGGAATGATAGTTTTCCTGACTCTTTGTCTAGGACTATTTTCATAATCTCTCACAAAACCTCCCTTTGTGTTTTCCAGGTATATTACCTACTTCAATCTGAACTCTAGACATTTAATTATCATTTAGTCTTCTTATTTCACTTGATAATCTGTTTAACATCTAAACTAAATATCTCCCATTCCAAGAGATTCAGTCATCTTCCTTCTATTCTCTAACCTACCAACTCCCTGAGTCCAGAATAGTTGATTGTCTAATGATTGTTTATGCTAGACATAACCATTCTGCCATGTATATTGATTCATACTCAGTTTTAGCATTCATGCTTTGTTTTCCCCCTTGTTAGAAGTCCACTCTTTTCCTGTCTAGAGCTTTACTCCTTTTGGTTGTAATGTCATAGCACCTTAAAGCATTAAATTCAGATAATATTTAAGGATCCTAAAGGTAAAGTACATCAAAATATGAAGATATCCATCATATCCCAGACACATAATGAGTACAGAATGTTTGGGGATTGTGTTACAGTACCATGACTTAGGGAGGATAAAAATCTACAATAATGAGTTTTAATTACTAAATAATTTTAAAATTTATTACATTTATTTTTTGATATCATGTATCCTCTTTTAGCACATAGAAGCAAGTAAATGTAACTGTAAATTAGAAAGAATAGGACTAGAGACTGGATTTGTAATTTCATTGGTATATAGCTCTCATGTGAATAAATTCCTATAAAGGAAGAGGTATGTGCTACCTATGAGAAATGAGAACTTTATCCTACGTTTAATGTGGGGGGGGCCCATTCATTTAGAAGCTAATTCCTCTAGAGTGTTGTGCATCCCTGGACAGTATTCTAGCTGAGGTAAAGTGACATGTGAGTTCCTAGAGGCAAGTGGCACTCAAATGGTAGGGGGAGGTGGTAGAGGTATAAATTCAAAGATATAGAACATCACAGTCATTGGCAACAAGAAGGAGGATGGAGGACAGAGAATTGAATTGAACCATGTAAATAGGGACATTGCATAATTTCTACCTTGTCCTACTGCTTCTGTTCAACATTGCTTCCCTTGCTAATTATTAATTTTAAAGTAAGGCATTGTAGAAAAAAAAGGAAGGTGGGGTAAGGTCTATAATGTCAAAACACAGAACTTTGTTAAATCGTGGAATTCAAACCTGGCAATTTGAAAGCTTCGAATTTAACAAATTCAGGAAGAGAAGAGTTGAAATGCTGAACTAACCACTTAACTGAGAAAGGAAAAGAAGAAAAAAATAGAAGATAACTAGGTAATTAAATAGATTAGAAAGAAAACAATAATGTAAGTAAAATCTGCAGACTAAGGAAAAGGTAAGCAAAAAGGACGAGAGAACAGATAGCCTGAAAGGGAAAAATTGCATCAATATAATTCAAGCAAAGCTAATTGCAAGGGTCAGATATTGACATTAAAAAAGAAAATTAAACATTCTAAGGGGAAAAAAACTAAATAAAAGAGAGGAAAACACAAACATAACTCTCATACATTTTAATGAGAGTGGAATAAATGAATTCATAAGCAAAATTGACATAATAAATAAGAAAACAAAATATCATTATCTCTTTTTTTTATAGGAAACACATCAGCAAAGGAAAGGCATGCACAATCTTAACACAATATGGTTATATATGTGTATATATATAAATACACACACACATATATATATACACACACATATATTATATATATGAGGCAAATATAAAAAAGTAGTATTTGTAAGCATGTTATTAAAGCAAAAGAACAACAGAAATAAATAGAAATGTATGCTTAAATGCACCACAAACAACTAATGATATTAATAAACACACATATACCAAATTGAATAACATTTAAATTTACTAAAGCCAAGGAAACTCAACTACAAAAAATCCCAATAATAGCAATACTATTATATAACATTAATGTTCTTCTCTCAGAACTGAACAAGTCTAAGAGAAAGATATATAAAAAGGAAAATGTAGACATGAACAAACTATTAAAGAATATGTAATTACAACTTTCTATCTTCTAAATTTAAATAACAAAGAATATATATATATATATATATATATTGTTACATGTCACCTTTGAGTAAACATAAAAAGGAGAAATAATAAGCAAAATCATTTACAGATTATATTACAACAAAAACAGATATCAATACAAGAGGGACAATCGAAAGACACAAATTTAAATGGAGATTTGATAATAAAATTCTCAATAAATATATTAAAGTATAAATCACAGAAACAAAAAGATTGCCTTGTATTTGCATTGCATGTATCATGTTTATGTATGCACATAAGCATACATATAACCTACTATATATACATATATATCCTTAATTTGTGCTTATACACACGTGTGTTTGTATGTTATGCATTCTATTGGAGAAGGAAAGGTAGTGAATATATACATATATGTATGCACATACATACATATATATGCTTTCATATATAATCTCCCCCATTAGACACATATAGGCTTATCTAGGCAAAGAAGCTTTGATTTTCCTTTTGTCCTTACATCATTAGTTCTACTTCTGAAAAAAAAATGTTTTATATAATTAATGAGGACTCCAATTCTTCACCATTCCCTATTTCCTTAGTTCCTTTAAATATGGCTTTTGTCCCTCCCATTCTTTTTTTTTTAAGCAATTGGGGTTAAGTAACTTGCTCAAGGTTACACAGCCAGTTATTTCTGGATGTGGTGCTGAGTATCAGAGCTTGGATTAGATCCCAGGTCATCCCAACTCTGAGGCCAGTGCTCTTACTGTGCCACCTGGCTGCCCCTTGTCTCTCCCATTCTATACAAACTAGTTTCTTAGTGTTTCCTTCTATCAGCTTAACTGATAATCTCCTAAGGAGTAAAGCTAATACATTCTCTTTCCTTCCCTTTCCTGCCCTCCTCCTCATCCTTGACCCTTTGGCAGTATTTAGTGCTATTCACCCCCCCCCCCACCCCCTATGTGGTCTTGGGCAAATTGCATAAGTGTCTGGGGATCAGAGTAATTTTAACTTAAAAATTGATGTAGTTGAATTTGATACTCTCCAAGGCTTTCTCCATTTTGAATTCCATTATTTAACAAATCTAGAGACTTGTGACTTGGAGAAGAGAAGCAGAACTGATAAGAGTCAAGGATGGTAGATGGTACCTAGACTTGTCAGCGCACATGATTTAAGTATATAATGGACAAATTCTCTATTAAGGACAAAACCTTGTAGAATTAGGACTTTTCTTCAAAATTTCAGAAGATCATATCATTAATTTAGAAAAAAATCAGGTGACAGACACCCTAAATAAAAGTAATAAGTGGAGAAGAGCAAGTCGTATTGCTTAAAGGAAATTGCAAAGCTTCAATAATCCCAAGCTTTTCCTAGAAACAGAGGTTCTACTTTTTAATATTAATATTCTTTTTGTGATTTGAAGCTATGGATCAGAAGAATATCTGTGAAAAACTGAAAATAAATATCACAGAGAGGCCAATGGAGAAGTACATGGTGAGTATGAAGAGACTTCAACATATAATTAATTATATGGAACTTTAAATTAGATCAGGAACAAAAGATACCAAAAAGGAAATCTCTGTTAGAAAGAGAAAATGGACTGGTCATTGTTGAGGGTGAGTGATGGAAGGTAAACAGTCGAAGAGTTCTGCTGGTATCCATGATATGTCAGGAGAATGCAAGGAAAGCCACTAGCACAATGGAAGGATCCCCCAACTTAACCTAGGATATAGGATAACAGGTTAAAAGTTGACAGGGAGCTGAGAGACCTTCAACTTTCTTGTCCTCATGTTACAAAATAGAAACTGAAAAACAGAGAGGTAGAGAGTATTATACAGGGTCACCAAGTAAGTAAGTGTCTGAAATAGTATTTGAACTCATATGTTCTTGACTCCAACTCTAGGGTTCTATCCACTGTACCATACTGTCTCAACATATGGACAAAATATCCACAAGATAAGCAAGCCTGGATAGGTAGTAATGAGAATCATTGATGGGAGCATCCAAACTGAAGAATTCACAGATTAATTAGAGCAATTAAAGATCTAGGAATTGCACCTCATCTAGAAGAATAGGCTTTGGAGTTACAAGCAGTGGAATGCTGGTAAATGGTTAACAACCAGTTTGGGAGTCTGGGGGAGAATATACATGCAACACACTTTTAAGTTTAATATCTATTTTTTCCTGCATTTTATGTCTAGATAATCAAGAGAACAATAAAAAAAAATCCCTGATTTGTAGTGTTTTCTGATTTGGGATACATAAATATGCACATTAAAGTTGAGTGTAAATATATATATATATATATATATACACTATGAGTGTGTATATATACATGCATATATGTGTATTATGTACATACAAAGACATACATATGTACACATACACACACACACACACACACACATATATATATATATATATATATATATATATATAATTTTTGTTTCCACTAAAATGGGAATGCAAATCTTGGGGTTGAGCATATTGTAAAAAGTTTTATTTAATCCTCAATCGACACACATTTATTAAGTTCCTACAATATGGCTGATGTTAGGAATACAAAGGCAAAAAAAATGGATCATTCATACTCTCTGGAGTTTACAGTCTATGAGAGGAGATATGATTGAGGAGAAAAGAAGAACTCTTGCATGTTTGTGGAGAGTGGAATTAACCAATTAAAGAGGAGTAAAATGTTTGCCTTCCTCCTGTGAAGGCCAGGTTGAATTTAGAGAATATAAATTAATAGTGTTTCATGACTTTCTCCACTTCTTGCCAGCAACATGTGAATAGAAGCAAAGAAGTCAGATCAATCTAGGGCTGTGATTTTGGAAGGTATGAGCTATATAGGATAAAGGCTCACTGAAGGGATTTGAGAGTACGAAACAATAGGGAGCTGAAGTGCTTCAGTGTAAGGTCAAGTTTGGGAAGGGAGGCAAATAAAATTTGGGGTGATGGACTCAGAAAGTACTGAAAAGTGGAAGGATTGGAGATTATGGTGAGAAGAAAGAACAGAAATGTTTATTTTCTCCATACTGTATGCCTGTTATGACACTTCCCTCAGGCCCCTAAATTTCTCATGCTGCATATGAGCTGTCTCTATAATTTATTCACTTTTTAGGAATTTACATTCATCTATAAGAAATACTTGACATTATGCTTATTGTTTTCAATAAAACTAACTCTAAGGAGCAAACAGAAATTCCAATACGAATGGCCAGTTACTTAGTACTATGGGTACTGGCAAAATGTATTGCTCCTCCATGTAATGCCCATAGAAAGAGGTCTCTATAAGAGGTGGCAAAATTTTGTTAAAGTCTTCAGTGGGGTCCTTTGGGCTAACACCCTATCTAGAGGAGGGAGATGTAATTACTTGCCTTGTGAAAAGTCTCTTGATTGTCTGGGATAAGTAAAGTTCAGAATAGCAATATTACTCAGTACTTACAATCTTCTTTATTATTTTTTATTGATATTAAAAGATGAAAAGTAATATCCTCTTTAAGTTTCCTTCAATTATACTTTCTTACCTTCAGTAGTATTTCTTCTTTTATAATACATGAATAGATTGAAAGAAAATCACAATAAACAAATTTATATTTTATTTCTTTTCCCAAGTACCTTTTATATAAAATATATGCAAAATACTTTGTTGGTAAGCACTATGATAAGAATGAATTTTAAAACAGAAAGTCATAAAGTGAGAGAAACAATATATACATAAGTTTTAAATAATTGCTAAGCTTTAGGGGGAGAATGTGGTCCTAAAGTACGTAGGTATATAATACTTACAAACTTTACCATGATTAATAAAGAACTCTGGTACATTAGGGCCTGGGGTTTAAATAGACTTTAAAGTTGAGATACTCAGTTCCAGGATCCTTAAGTGATTAAATTCTTCTACTTTGGGTTGACCTTAAACTTTGGAGTTTAAATTGCTGTATTCCAGTCACAGCATGTATCTATGAGCTAAGCATACAAAGACAAACACTAAGGAACTTGAGTCATATTGGAGGGAAAAAAATATGTAAGGAGAAAAACAAACACAAAAATAGATATAAAATAGATACAACCTAATTTTCAGAAGAGGCCACTTCAGCTAGGAGAATCAAAATAAGCCTCATGTAGGACTTGGCACTTAAGTTGAGATTTGAAGGAAGCTAAGAGTTCTAAGCAGAATTGAGAAAGGAGTATATTCCAAGTGGGAGGGGGGAGGAGGGGAACAGTTTATGGAAAGGCATGGAGTGGGAGATGGAATGTCAAGTTCAGGGAACAGCTAATCAAGCAGTTTGTCTGGAACATAGAGTGCATGATGTAGTGTATGTTAGTGAAGGGCTTTAAATCATATACCTCAGCTATAAAAGTCCCTTTCTAGAATCTGTTTGAATGTTGTATTGTTATAATAGGAATTTCATGCAAATGAATGTGAGGACCCTATTATAGCAGAGAGAGAGAGAGAGAGAGAGAGAGAGAGAGAGAGAGAGAGAGAGATTGAGAGAAAGGGAGAGAAAGACAGATACAGAGAGACAGATGCAATCAGAAAGAGAATCATGGAAATCACAATAATCATTATCATCCCTATCATTTCATAAACTGGAAAATAGATTCAAAAACACATTAACCGGCTGGAACAGAGGAGCTGAATCTCATAGTCTGAAATTTAATCGAAATATAGTAGAGTTCTGCACTTGGGCTCAAAAATCAAATGTACAGAAACAGGATGTGAGACTAGACAGTGAATAAATGAAAAATACTGGGTCTAATTGTACAGCACACAAGGAGACAAATGCCAAATATTCTTGAGAGATATAGTCAAATTTCAGAACAAATTAACATGGAAATTATGCACATATGTGAGCATATTATAAAGATGCACACATATACACATATACATGCACACATATATGTATATATATATTTATATACATATGTAAATTATATACCCCAGTTATACAAGTCCCTTTCAAGATTCTAGGTTTAAATTTTTATCGTTAATCTCATGTAAATGAATGTTGAGATTGTTACAGCAGCACTGAAAGGTAGAGAAAGACAGAGACAGAGACAGAAAGAGAAAGAAACAAAGAAACAGAGACAGAAAGAGACAAAGACAAAGAACAAGACAGAGAAATTAGCATTTGTATGTATTTATGCATATGTATAAATCTAATACTTTAAGAATTATTGCTAAAAATGGTAGGATGAGACACAAACTGAAAGAAAATATATAATGCTATTCACTCTTTTCATTTCAGCTTCTCATTCCATAATTGCCACCCAATCAATATTCTGATAGTTGTTATCTAATTTCAATGAGGAAACTTTACTTTTATTTCTAAATGAGCTCACAGCCTGATCCATGTTCTCTCTCTCTATCCCACCTCCTGTCTTCCCTCTAGGAAAATTCAACATTTTGATGCTCTCCCAAACATTCTAGCTTTCTACTTTCACATGGAATAGCTTGCCTAATCCTTCACTCTGATTTTCTACATAGAGATTTATCATATTCTTGATGTTGCAATCATGTACATGTTTTCTGTTGATGTATCAATGAACTCTGAAATCCCTTTATCTGATCACATTTTTCTTTCTATCCATTTTCTGACCACTAAGCCTGGGCACTCTGTGGTCATTGTGCCTTGCAATCTTTTCACACTTAGTTCTTTCTCATGATTATGCCTGCACTCACTACATTCTTCTCCCTTTCCTATATTTATCTTTTGAAAAATTAGTCCTATTCAACTCCAAAATAATTCTCTACACTCTAGTCTTTTCCCTCTTTATCCCATCACTAATCATGCCTTACGAAGGCCCAGCCCTGGATTATTCCCATCATCTGCCACCTTTGCTTATATTCATGTGCTGCAGAGGTAGAGAAAAATTAAAAAAAAATAAAAAAAAACCATGATTACAAGTTTCACTACTAATTTATATTGCATAATTCAACCGGATCCCTTACTATGGCAAGGCAGACCTTTTATACCTCCGACATACCTATATCAGTTAGATTCACGGTATAACGCTGCAATACTTTTTCTAAATCTTTTCATCCCTCCTCAAGCCTCCTATGGTCTGCCCTCCTTTCACCCTCTCAGCTGAGACCTTAATGAAAAAATAGACCATTCACTTAGAGCTCCATATTATCTCCACTTCTTCATCTCACTTCATGCAGTTGTTTGGCCACAGTCTCCTCCTTCACCTCTGTCTCATGAATGGGTAGCTATTCTCCTTAGGAATGCATGTCCCTCTATCAAAAGTGAACCTGTTCTATCCCATCTTCTCCAGCATATTACTGCCCCATCTATCACCCTACTCTCTTTCTGATGTTCAGTCTTTCCCTGTTGACTGGATGGTTCCCTGATGCCTACAAATATCTCCATATATCCTTCATCCTACAGACAAAACAAAACAAAATAAAAACAAATAAAAAATACCTTCCCTACCTACAACAGATGCTTCTACTTCTTTTCCTTTTACTCTCTTACAAACTTTCTATAGTCTGGCTTCTAACCTCATCATTCAATGAAATCTGCTCTCTCCAAAGTTACCAGTGATTTCTTAATTGCCAAATCTAATGATCCTTTCTCAACTCTCCTCCTTTTTGACCTCTCTCTAGCTTTTGAAATTGTTGATAATGCTCTTCTTCTTGATATTCTCTGTTCATTAGGTTGTAAAGACAGTAGTCTTTCCTTATTCTTTTCCTATCTGTCTGACTATACCTTTTCAGTCTTCTTTTGTTGGATATTCATCCAGATTACACCTGCTAACCGTATCTGTCTTCCAAACTTCTGTCCTGATCCCTCTTCTCTTCTCATTTGATATTATTTTGCTTTGTGATCTTGTTACCTACATGCTTTAAACTCCTTAAATTCAATATGTCCAGTGTAGAACTAGTTATCTTTCTCTCAAAATTCCCCTCATCCTCACTTCCCTATTATTATGGAAGGCAACATCATTCTTCTAGTCACCCAGGTACAACCTCAATGTTATTCTGATTTCCTCACTCTCTCATTCACCCCCAATCTGTTGCCAAATTCTATTATTCCTACCTTTAAAATGCCTCTCACATATATTCCCTTTACTTCTCTGAGGCAACTGCCACCTTGATGTAGGCTCCCATTCCATCACATGAGGCCCATTGTAATAGACAATTGCAACACAATTACAACAACAATTACAGTGCTGGTCTGGTTGATTGCTCTGCCTTAGTTTCCCCAGTCTAGTTCATCCTTTACTTAGCTGCTGATGTGATCACTCTAAACTTCAAGTCATCAGGACCTTCTTTGATGCTTATAACCTTCTGTTGACCCAGGACTGAAATTACTTGGCACTTCGTTATAAAGCCAAAGACCCTAATGTTTCCTTGGTCATCTTGCAAATTTTGATAGCATCAGGAGGGCATCCAGTCAACAGGGAAAGACTGAACATCAGTAACAGAGTAGAGATAATCGATGGGGCTGTAATATGCTGGAGAAGATGGGATAGAATAGGTTCACTTTTGATAAGAGGGATGTCTATTCCTAAGAGCTACTCATTCGTGAGACAGAGGTGAAGGAGGAGATAATGGCCAAATAACTCTGAGTGACGTGAGATGAATAAGAGGATACGACCTTGTGATTTCCAAATTTCATGAGGTCCTAGGTCCTTTTGGACAATTTTGGTAAGAATTGAATGTCGTCAAGAGAGGAGTCCTTAGCCACTACTCCAATGATCCTCAAGATGACCCTCAACAAAATGAATGCTTCAAACTCTACCTTTTTTGCCAGAAAATATTTACCAGGACTCGTTTAGATAGTGAAGAGCCAAGGTGAAATGCAAAATACTTAATCAGCAGTGCCATAAACTGTTTTACATGCTGACAAGGCTAAAGTATCAGCCTCCCAGAAGCATGTAGCAGCTACTAGGAATAAAGTTATAGAATTTTTTATTGTTTGTTCTTGTCAAAAGTATATTATTGAGGTGAGTATTCTGTGTTTATCATTCATTCCTTTTGTATGAAGAAATAAATGTCTGCTCCATACACCAATGATTCATATTATATATGAAGTACCTTTCACTCCCCATTTTAGAGAGGCCTTAGACATGAGCCAAAACTTAAGTTTTAAATAATTTGTCCCTGCGGTACTAGTACAGGGCTTTAATAAGCCAAAGAATGTAAAATATGTGAATCTACTCCTCTCCCCATTAGAAATCAGACTCTGCCAGGATCGAACCTTTTCAGGATCTGGTGCTATAGCAGAACAAATGGACCTTTTGTTGAGGGAGGGGAGCTATAGGGCCTCCAGTCCCTGGGCCTAGCATTGCTTCTTAATGCTAGACTAGAAAATCTGGCTCTTCTTAGCATATATAGTCAGGTATTCCTAATTTACTCTCCTTCTTAGGGGAGTACTTAAGTGCAAGGAGACCAGTGAAATAATAATAGCTTACACTTACATAGCACTTACTCCGTGCCAGGCACTGTGTAAGCTCTTTCCACTGAGGCAAGTAACAGGTAGCTTATGTTGGTATAGAGAACATTAAAGTTTCCTTTTCCTCTGTCCTTGAAGAATCTTCTGCTGAGCAGTTCTCTGCCATCTCTTCCATGGGGGTAGCAGTGGAGAGGCTGCTGAGGCTGAGAACACCTGGTGGGGCAAGTTGGCAAAGAGCCACTTGCTACTTGCAAATCCGGCTTTGGCTGCCAAGATGCCGCAATTGCAGCCTGCAGAGCTGGGCACTGTATAAATGAGCTGAGACAGATCCTGGAGAGTTCTGGGGTTGCTGTAGAGACGTAGAGTTAAAAGGAGGCTAAGATACTGGGGATGGGACTTAAATCGACAACCCAAGGTCAAATTTGAGCAAAGCCAAATGAAACTTAGATCTGATTTGGAATGCCACCTGTGGGGAGATCGGTTGGGTACATACAACCTAAACTCCAGTCCTTCTTCCCATTTGCTTATTGAGTGAACTTCACCAATTCCACCAAAGTGAAATTCTTTTCACTGTCTTATGTCTCCCTCTACCAATAGTGCAGAAGTTTGGGGGGAGTGGAGAGTCTATAAGGAGAATAAGCTTTTTAAAATATAGTTTTTGATGTTCAAAAGCCTCTTTGCTAAATTGTTTTTGCTTTTCTATAGCTCATTTACAGTTACTTTACTGTGTTTTAATAAATCATCTGGCCACTAAAAAGTCAATTGCCTAAGTCTTATG
The DNA here is from genome assembly GCF_028583685.1 of Petaurus breviceps papuanus. Lineage (NCBI taxonomy): Eukaryota > Metazoa > Chordata > Mammalia > Diprotodontia > Petauridae > Petaurus > Petaurus breviceps. The sequence goes on along the minus strand of NW_027187308.1, from coordinate 1,560,525 downwards.
AATGAGGTCAGTCAGCAGGGAGGAGACAATTTCACAGATGTGGGGTTAGGCTTAACCACAGTGACAAGAGATTTCCTGTTTATTAGTAAGTTGGGAAGCATAGTTTATGTCTTACACTTAGCTCCCTATTGAAACAGGAAACCCCTTATTTTACATATAAGGAAACTGAGGCCCAGGAAAATTAAATGATTCATCCAAAGTCTCTAAGGTAGGTTGCTTCAGAGGCAGGATTTAAATATAGTTCTTCCAAACCCAGAGCTATACGTAACTTTTCAATGATCTCATTTTATCTTCATGACAACCCTGGGGGTAGCGGTTATTGTTGTTCACTTGTTCCAGTCATGTCCTATTCTTTGTGACGGCATTCAGGGCTTTCTTGGCAAAGACACTGGAGTGGTTTGACAAACAGAGTGAAGGAACTTGCTCAGAGTCATACACCTACTGTTTGAAAGTGGATTTGAATGCAAGAAGATGATTCTTCCTGACTCCAGGCCTGGCACTCTATCTACTGAACTCCCTAACTGCTCATTTGCTATTCTTATCCCCAGTTTACAAGGGAATAATTTGAGTCAAATGGAGGAGTTTAAGAGATTTGCCCAGGGTCCCCTAGATAGTAAGTCTGAACCTGAATTGAAACTCATATCTTACTGACTCCAGGGCTGGGGCTCTATCCACTGTACTATCTTAAGGGTACTATAGCATTTTGCATAGCACACTGAATGTTCTCTGATGAAAGTACTCAAATAATCTGTGAATAGATCAGTCTGGTGACTAGATTATATATAATACTACTGGTTGTTGAATTAATTAAATTGCTTTTCTGTAGATAGCAGAAAATAGGTAAATGAACCAGGCACAGATTGATACTACCACTGAGCATATATCTAATATACACTAACCTCTCATATCTTTACTGTTTGTATTTATTTTGTTATAAGTCCCATGTAAAGAGCCAAAAACCTAGGAAGACAGTAACACAAAATCAATCACATATATTAAGCATTTACTATATGCTAGGGCCAAGGGGAGAGAAGCTATGGTCTGGAGGTCACATGTGGCCTCGAGGCTGCAGGTACCCCACCCCTGTGCTAGGTACCCTTTTAGATACTATATATAAACATAGAAAGAATGAAACATTCCCTTCTCGTATGGAGCTTATCCAATTAATCAATAAACATTCATTAACTGAACACTATGTATCAGGCATTGTGCTAAGCACTAGGAATACATAAAGGATAGCCACTGTCCTCAAAGAGCTTACAATCTAATGTGGGATAAAGCATGCAAACAAATAAAGACAAAGTGAGAAGTATAGAGGGTAAATAGGAAATAATTTAAAGAGCAAAGGCATTGAAATTAAGAGGAGTTGCTGAAGTATTTCAATAGAAGGTGATATTTTAGTTGGGGCTTAAAGAAGCCAGGGAGGTCAGTGGTTAGAGCAGAAGAGTGAGAGTATTCCAGGAATAAGGGCTAGTTGGAGAAAATGCCCAGACCAGAAATAGAGTGTCTATTTGTGGGAGTGTCAGGAAGCCAGTATCGCTGAATCAAAGAGTGTGAGCTAGGGAGTTTACCTTCAGAGATTCAGTTTTAAAATTCTACCCTCAGTTCACAAATGTCCAGTCATGATTCATTCTGTTCTCAATCCTGGGGTTTTGTAACACCCTTGGATGTCTCAAATAATTGTAGAACGCACAATGAAATATAAAAAAGAAGCAAAAATAATTGTAAAAAAAATCCTCCCTCCAAGTAAATTGTTTTTCCTTTTATGTAAGGGATACAAGGCATAGTATAGCTGGCTTTGAAGCCAAGAAGAGTTGGGTTTGAGCCCTACCTCTTAGTAGCTGTCTGGCCTTGGATAACTCATTTAATCACCCAGTGATCCAGGCAGGGCTCTAAGTCCCAAAGTCTCAGGGATTGTGACCAAGTGCTTTGGCAGAAGCAGTTTTCTCCCAAGGGAGAACCCTATAACAATGAAAGCACAGTCCCATCTCTTTTCCATTATTTAAAATATTAAACATGGCCCATGTTATACTTTTAGGGACAATATATTACCACAGCTTAAAAAAACAAAAACCTTTTCTGCATCTTTCTTTTCTCTTCCTTCCTTCCTTCCTTCCTTCTTTCCTTCCTTCCTTCCTTCCTTCCTTCCTTCCTTCCTTCCTTCCTTCCTTCCTTCCTTCCTTCCTTCCTTCCTTTCTTCCTTCCTTCCTCCCTCCTTCCCTCCCTCCCTTCCTCCCTTTCTCCCTTCCTTTCTTTCATCTTTTCTGGCTGAGTAAGAGACTTTGTCTACAATGGTTGCCATTACTTCTGATTTTATCTTTGTCGTGCCACAGAATTTTATGTTTGGGGAAGCACAATCAGGGTAAAGGCTGAATGGACCCCTTTATTACTTAAAAAAAAAAACACACGCACACCCACACAATTTTGGCAACAAAGGACATTCTACCACCTCACATTTCCCAAGCTAAATGCCCTGTGGGAAAACAGCTTTTTGGGGAGAGTCCCTTGATGGCAAACACCCAATTCAGTCCTGTTGCAGCCAAAGGCAATGGGCAAGTCATTCCCACTGGACAAGAGTAGGAAAGGAAGAAACCTAGAAAGAATTCTCCTTCCTACACTTTAGTAAAACCACAGGCACAAAGATCTTCTTCCGAATTTCTTTCTACAGGACAAGAGCCAGGACTTGAAAAGTAGAAAGCACTGTTTAAAATCAATCCTTAAAGAAGTGGTTCAGTCTAACCTGGATGTTCCTGTTTTAGAGGAAAGGGGAGGGGAAGGATGGAAAGCAAGAATCAAAGGGCTAGGAAGATGGATCGAGAAAGACAGATAAAAAAGTCTCCTGACAACTCTTTGCTGGTGATAAAGAGTTTGGATAGGGAGCAAGGAGCCCATTTGTGACTGCTCAGCTAACTGAGCAGAGCTCTGCTGGGGTAGAGAATTACTGCTGGGAGCTTGGGGCGCTTTAGAAAAACTGCACTTGCAGGTTATATTAGGTTTGGTACTTTCTGACTGTTTCTATTTGCTTTTAATTTAGAGGCAAGCCCCCTTTGGAAATTAATATACTTTGGTGCAAGATTTACTCACTGGAGCTAGTTACTTCTAACTAACTACCTGGCATTGTTTTGACAACCTTCTCATCAACATGGGATAAGGAGAAGTGGTGAAGCTTTTGGGGATAGTGTGGAACAAGGGGATTTAAATGGGAAAAGGATCACCCACAGGTCCACTGCTTGAGTTCCAAGAATTTCCCATGAGTCAGTCACAGCCCTATTAAGAGGAAATCTCTTAGCCTTAGACTCCAGAATGGTTTGTGGATCCCCAGTGGGAATGGTTCTCTGGGGGAAAGATGCAGTGGGGGAAGGAATGAGAGAGTGTGAAACACTGCTGCTTTAGAAGAAAAACGAATTTATTTTAATCCTTCTGCCAATATGATGCTCAGTTTGGTTTCATCTGCTACTGGGAGAGAACGCATTCATGTATCTATTGCAAAATAGCCTAACAGCAAAAAGAGGGAGACAACAGAGAGAGATGAAGAGACCGCTTGATTGCTGATGGGAGCTTAAATCAGCAAGAAGGTCTGCTTGGCCTCTTCACTTAATGGATGATAGAAATCATCTATTCCATTTTCAGTCTCTTGAGACTGATGCTGGGTAATGCCCTCTGACTTTCAAGAATTAGTTCACTCCTTTCTTCTGACCCCACAAGTACCCTCTGAACCAGCTACGATTTATTTATTTATTTATTTACTGGGAGCCAAGTACCTTCCTAAGCTATCTTTTAACCAGTACACAATGTAATAGATTCCACAATGAATGAGAAATTAAAATGTTTGATAAATATACATTATTTTTCTTCTCAGTATATGAAAGAGATTAAGATTTTCCTGAGGGTGGGCATCTTTTAACTCTTATTGAACATGGACAGGTAAAAGTTAAATGATTTTTGTAGATAAAAAGAAAAATTGATATCTAAACAATTATGGAAAATTTGGAACAATGATGTGGGATCATAACTTTAGAGTTATTAAAGAGCTAAACTCTCTTGTTTTTATTTGAGGGTACAGAGGCCTGGAGAGATTTAATGATTTGTCTGACATAAATGTCAATGCCAGGATTTGAACCCAGGTCCTCCAGTTTCCAGGCCAGTCTTTTTTTTTTTTCGCATTGTGCCATACTTCCTCAAGAAGGACATCCTTAATCAGAAAAATTTAGTTGCCAGGTTATGCACTAAGAATCCATGATGCATAACCTCCTTTGGTCTCTCATTGCTGCTTAACAATCCTTTTCCTCCATCTTTATTGAATTCATAGAAAATATGTATTTTCTCTCCCTCCTATCTTTTCCCTACTGAAAAAAGAAAAAAAGGGAAAAAAAAACCTTGTATTCATACAGAGTTTGTTCTCACTGAATGTTCAAAAATTTTTCTTCTCTCCTCTTATCTTACACTAACAGACAGTCATTCCCAACTCTTGCAATATTTCATCCATATGAGTGTCCTAGGTGACATAGTATATCCAGTAGTCTACCTTGAATGATGAAGACCTGAATTTAAATCCAGTTTCAGACACTATATGATTCTGGGCAAATCACTTAACCACCACCTGTCTTAGCCTCCTCATTTGTAAAATGAGGATAATAATAGCACATACCTCTCACGCTTAAGTGGCTAAAGTGATATAATATTTGTAAAGCAATTTACAAAACCCTAAAGCATCATATAAATTATATTTAGCATTATTTTTATTAATAATTACTAGCTATATGATCATGGGGAAGTTATAATCTCAGTGACTCTTAATTGATTTTTCTGTGAAATAGATATAAAGATATTTGCACTACCTTCCCCATGGGGCCATGTAGCACAACACAATATTCACAGCACTGATGGCAACTATGAATATTCCGGCATAATTCTGAATCACAAAATATAACAGTATCTCTTTATAGAAGACAGAAGCAAAACATTTATTCAGACTTCAGAAAGTCAAATCCCAACACCAGAAAACTGAATTTATCATAGTAACAAAGAAGTTAATACACAATAACACTGCAGAGAGCAATACCATCCCAAAGTCATTCCACAAACAAACACTCACAAGCCTAGGTGTCTCCTTGCCTTCATCTTCTCTCCTCTCTTCTAACTGCTCTGACTCCAAGCTTCCTCTCAACCCTGCTCCATTCATTCAGCAAACTTCTCCCACTATAGTCCATGTGATTACATTCATCTTTTAAGGGGCAGGGAAGATCTTCAAATTCTCATTACCATTATAAGCCATTGTGAAGAAATAGTTTTGTAATCCTTAAAACACTTGAGGAATGGTTTTTGTAAGTCTTCTGATGCCCTGGGAAGATTGAGACTGTAAAACATAAACTCTCTCAGCTCCTCCCCTTTCTTACTCTTATTCAGACATTCTTAGGGTCATCTTCTCTATCTTCCTTCCTTTCTGTAACAGATGTCAGGATATATCTACCATTGACTAAGGCTAATATCTCTACCTATGATTTTCATCCTATTGTCAACTGGTTTTACCATTACTACTCCAGAAAATATAGCCTATCTTTCAGGCATTTTCATTCTCTTTTTCACTACAGGTCACTTCCATTAATCTATAAGAATGTACATGTTTTCCTGATTTAAAAAGAAAAAAAAGAAACCCTTTACTTAACCCCCTATCTCATCTCTCTTTTCACCTTAACGAACACAACTTCTTGAAAAAAGTTTTCTACAGTTCTTTCTTGTCTATACTTTCTCAAACGTTTGACTCTGGGCTTCTCTGTCCTCCATTCTACTTAAGCTGCTCTAAAGTATTTGATAACATAAACTCCAAATTCAATGATATTTTCCCATCTTTATCTTTCTTGATGTTTCTCTAGCTTCTAAAACTGTTGACTTACTGTATACATTTTTTCCCTTGGATTTAGAAGAACTATAATTCTTGTATTTATTCTGTTTTATACAAATACTCCCTTCATCTTATCCTTTCTCTAATACTCATTCCTCTTTGTCAACCTTTAATGTGGATATTCCTATCTTCCCTAATGATTAGTTCTCTGTCTCTCTCTCTCTGTCTCTCTCTCTGTCTCTGTCTCTCTCTCTCACTCTCTGTCTCTGTCTCTCTCTCTCTCTCTCTTCCTCTCTCCCTCTCTCTCTTCCTCTCTCCCTCTCTCTCTTCCTCTCTCCTCTAATGTTTTCAACTGTCATCTTTATGCAGATGATTTAAAAAGTCTGTACTTCAAGTCTGACATTTCTTCTGAGCACCATACCTGTATCTCCTATTGTCTACACAACGTGTTCACCTAATTGCTCCCCTGGAATCTCAAAATCAACTTATCCCACCTTGTTTCCTTGTTTTTGTCTGTTATACTAGTTTGCTTTGTTTTGTCATGTCTGCAACCACTTATATCATCATATCAGTTACTGAGTCCCACTGATTTCAACTCTGTAAATATCTCTCCTAGCCTCCCTTTTCTCTATTTACATTTCCAGCACCTTAGCAAACCAGTATTAATGCAATAACTTCCTTATGTCTTCCTATCTCCACCTCTTCCCCTCCAGTCTATCATATATAAAACCACCAGACTATGTTTTATAGTCAATTGACTCCTTCCACTAGATGGCACCATCTCCACCTTTCCAACTTTTTTGCATATAGCTCCTCTCCATGTGCTCTATTGTCAATTGAAATCTTACTATTCTCTGCATACTACCTGCCCTGAATATTTACTGCATTCTAATACTTTTGTGGCTTTTCTTGTCCTCTTATATCTGCCTAAAATGTTGGCCTTCACACTTATGAATTCCTACTCAGTCTCTAATAATCTATAAAGGAGTTTCCTCCAGGAATTCTTTCTTCATCACTCTAATGTTTTATTCTGCAAAGGTCTATACTATGATTGTCTTTGTTTTAGCCTTTTCTTCCCATTAGACTATAAACTCCATGAAGGCAGGTACTTTCTTATTTAAACTTTATATCTCTTCCAGCACCTCACATTCATCTTTATACCCAGGGTGGGCTTATTAAATATTTGTTTACCCTACACAGGTTCTGAAGTTATGCTTCCTTATTGCACTATAAAGGCCAAATATGGTTATGTTTAGGATTACATGTACATTTTCTGCTTCAATACAAAATTGAATTATCTTTTTTAAAAAATGTTAATCACATGCAATCTTCTAGTTTTGCATTTTGTGAGCTTTCTGCTCAGATTGGATTTTTTTTTCTTTTTTGGCAGACATCCCCTGTGAATTACTGCAGGAGCTAGAAACAGCTCTTGCAGTGACAAGAGTTTGAAAAGCAATTGCTAAAATTAGAAGTGAACTACTAGCATCTACCAAAACATAGTATGATGCAGACTTGAATTTTCCAAACTGTACTGATTTCAAGTATTCATGTAGCTCTTAAAATACAACTAAACTTCTATGATTTTGCCATTGAGAATCACAGTAGGAACTATCACTATCCTTGTCCTCATCATCTCATCTCATCATCATCATTATATCTAGTATTTTTATAGCACTTTAGGGTTTACACACTTTACATATGTTAACTCAATTGATCTTCACAACAACCTGTGAAGTGGTGCTATTATCATTATGCCCATTTTACAGATGTGGAAATTGAGGCCCAGAGAGTTTAATTGACTTGCCCAGCATCAAACAGCTGGCAAGTACTTGAGACTGTCTTTCAACTAAGGTCATCCTGACCCTAAGTCCCATGGTAAATCCACTATGCCACCTAGCTGTAAGACAAAAAGAACCTTTGAAATATATATTGAGCATAACCCCTGTGGTATGACACAATGGGAATAGGAAAGGACACCAAAGGATTCTAGAAGTCGCAATGTCTCATCACTACTCACCCCTCCCCTGCCTCTCAAACATCATGACTACAATGAGCACCACCAATACCACCTTCTACCTGACTTTCAGATATACATACATACTTCATCTACCCCTGAAGAAGCAGCATCTTGGCAAGGTAACTATTCATACTTATATGTTACTTTAAGATGCACAAAACAGTTTCCTTTACAATTACCCTGGGAGACAGGTTATGTGTATATATTTGTCCCTATTTCGTAAAAAGAGGAGAGGCTGGTTAATTTACTCAAGGTCATACAGAGCTAGTATGTGTGAGAGTCAGGAAAACATTGAAGTGACACAGTGAATAACACCAGTGGCCAGTGGTACTCCTGGACCTGGAGTGAGGAAGACCTTAATTCAAATCCAGCCTCAGATACTTACTTACCTCTATCTGTCTTAGTTCTTTGACTCCAACATGAGGATAATACAAGCCCTTACTTCCCTTGTTTGTTGTAAAAATCACAAGATAATGTTTATAATTATTATATATTTATAATTTAATAATGTATGTGCTTGTTACATCACAGGAACTTAATAAATGTTTCCTTCCACAAGAGTAAAGTGACTTTCTCGAGGTCACACAGGTAGCAAATATTCGATCCAGGACTCAAACCCCACTGTCCTGCCTCCCAGACCAGGACTCCTGCCAATATACAATACTGCCCCTCTGACCTTATGGATCATTTCAAGCCTAGGCCCTTATCAGATGAAAGAAAATTTAGAAAGGATCTAACTTTTAAGAAACTGGTGAGGTAAGCTAATGGCTGAGACATGCACCCAGAGGCTATCTAATAAATTGTACCAGATAATGACTCTGACATGATTTGCTCTTTGAAAGACAATCAGGCAATAGACATTTAAAGTAACTTTCTAAGTTATACGTTAGCTGGGAAGTGAAGTCAAGATCTTTCACTTCTACTCCATGTGCCACACAGACATATATATGTATGTATGTGTGTATATGTATATATATATACATATATATATGTATCATTATACAGTTATCCCTTCCACATCACAGGGGTTAGGGGCACAGCAACCCTATGATCTGGAAAATCATGTAAAATTTGTTGGGCCTTCTTTTGTGCCAGAGAGAAGATCTGAATTATTATGCTATTAAAAGATAAAATATGTTGCTATTATGCAATTCTATACATATATTTTATGCATCTCTAAGTTTCTAAACTTTTTCTGTATAGTCTGCTGGCCTTCATGTGTCATCTGTGGCTTTTGCAAAACTTGCCCAAAATTCCCATTTAATTTTTTATGCCAGCCCCCAATATATAGAAAGCATGATGGGGAAAGATTCAATGTAGAAGGGATAATTATAATCTACCAGCCATCTTTCTGGTTCAGAGTTTCAGTCTCAGGGACCCAGGGAGAAAGTCGCTGTTCACATGCACTTTTACATAGAGTTCTCCTCCCTCCTATTGTTTGCAACCCTGCTGGGGCTTATCAAAGTGAAGCAGACTTAGAATCCTACTTGAGGATAAACAAAGATGTGCTTCTTCAGAGGAGCCACAAGGCATTGAAGAAAAGACATGGCACGTAGCCTATCCGTGACTCTCTTCAATGTTCTATTTCTCAGCAGCTTTAAATCAAATTTCTTCTCCATAGTCATGTTACCAGGGGAAAATAGTCTACTGTTATTTTGTCATATTTGTCCCCTCACTCTTGCTTTCTTGCCCATTCTTTCTTTTCTCCTCGTGAATTTTTGTTCCAACTTTCAACAATTTCCCACTTTTGAATCAACATGCTTCCTTCCATTACATGGAGACAACTCTAGGCATGTCCTCTAACAAATGAACAAATCTCTAGCAAATATTTCTCTCATCCCTAAAAGCACATTGCTATAAAATTGGATAGCCCCACAAGGCTTGACACATTCAAACAATCAGTTATCTTTACTAAACAGCTATGAGAGAAAGGGATGAACATCATCTCTTACCCACCTCCACTGCGGTACCTCCCAGCCTAAAACAAAAAAATAGCTACAGTTTACAAAAATCTGCATAACATTTTTGATTAACTTCACATGAGGTTACTTGCAGCTAGGATTTTTGTGAAGATAGCAGAAGTGCATTACAATGGAATACTTTAGGAAATATCCAGGGACTTATAAAACCTTCGAATTAAATCAATGTAGATGTCTCTGGGAAACTTTTGCAATCCAATGGGTATAAGACAGAATTGAGCTAAGTACTAACTACATATGTGGACTCTGTATTAACTATATGCAAATAACTCAAACCTCTGACCTGAGACCCAGTCTCTTTACTGATGATTCCCAATCACAGAAGACAATCTTGTGAGGGGTTCTACCCATACTCAGTTTATTCTTAGCTCAAATAGAAGGTTTTAAGTGGCTTGTCCTTGATCAAAAAAGAGGCAAGATTTAAATCAGTCTCCTGATCTCAAGTTCACATCTTTTCACTATTCCACATCATCATTCTCAAAAACAAAACAAAACAGAAAAACACATATGGACAGCAGGAAAGGTGCTGCTTGAAAGGGTATAGGCAAAGGACTTGGTTTCCCTAAAAGTGAAGTTTTCAAACCATAGCATTGCAAACTTGCCTTTGATTCTGGGGGGAAGGGGAAATTATAGATTTTCTTAATAACCTGGATTGTGAGCCTTTACAAAGGGAAATAACAATCATCTTAGCAAGACTACATCAGGAAGAAGGCATTGCATTTGGGCCTCATTTCCTTTATTGGAGGTAAAGAATGGTAAATTTCCACAAAACTTTTGACATGGTGTCTTATGCTATTCTCATGGACAGTTGATGTGGAATAGATGATTATACTTTGAGACCTATTTGGAAGTGGTTAAATGACTGGACTCAAAGAGTAGTAACACCATTTCAGAGGTAGGGAGACCTCAGAGATCATCTCATACTTAAGTCAGACTAGGAAATATGTTTTAGGACAATCTAGAGGAGAAAAGAAATAGATGCTTAGCCAACAGAAGTATGGAGTGGGGAGAAGGAAAGAGATGATAAATTTCCTCCATTATTTGAAGAATTGTCATGTCCAACATGGTTTAGACTTGTACTGATTGATTACTCTCTACAAGACAGAAGTACTAACCAAGGATAAAGGTTACAGAGAGATAGATTTAGAATTATTGCAGTAAAACATTTTTAACAATTCATGCTACCTTTAAAGGATATGGGCTACCTTTTTTTTTGAGTGGGGGAAGGCAAAGTAATTGGGGTTAAGTGACTTGCCCAAGGTCACACAGCCAGTAAGTGTGATGAAATGTCTGAGGGCAGATTTGAACTCAGGTACTCCTGACTCCAGGGCTGGTGCTCGATTCATTGCACCACCTAGCTGCCCCTATGGGATACCTTTTGTTAGAGGTATTTAGGTATATTTTGAGTCACCATTTGTCAAGGATGGTGTAGAAGACAGTCATATTAAGGTAATATTTGTATTAGATCACTATCAGGATACCTTCTTGTTTTTATATATTTTTTTTCCATTTGAATTCTTATACTTACTACTTATGTATAACTTAGAAAATGTGATCCTATGAGCTACTACATAGTAATAAAAGAAAAAAAAATAGCTCTCCCATAATTAAAATACCAAATGACACTGGTTATTTCTGTAGCAGCTTCCAGGCAACTCTTTGTGCTCCCATAGACGAGGAACACCTAGTAACATGCAGTGTTCCCTGACAACATTTCATAAATGCTTGTTTAGGATTATTGTATTCCTTTGTTGCTCTGGTGCTTGCTCTATGATCTCTTGTGAAAGCTATTTAATACAACCATTTTCTTTATGAATGAATGAGGCAAAGTCACCATGTTACCATTGCCTCACCTGGATTTGCATTTCTCAGTCAAAGGTTGCCTGATATTTGGACCCACCATTATTTTGTTATGAAAAAAAAATCAGACTTCATTTCTAGAATGTCCCAGGAAAGAAGCAACAGTTTTAGTCAGACAGACATTCTAGCATTCATTAGATCAGAGTGCTGAGGATCATAGGGTTAGAATTAACAATTTTCTTGGCCACGTGTTATTTTACAAATGAAGAAACAGATCCAAAGAAGCTATGTATGTACTTTGATAATTTCAAGAGAGTACTAACAGCTAAAAAGATTAGAAATGCCTTCCCAATGGAGGTATGTATAAGCAGAGCTTTGATGGAAGCTGGTGGTTATAGAAGTAGAAATGGTATAGGAATACATTCTCTGCCTATGCAAAAACATGAGAGTAGGAGACAGAATGCCCAGTTCAGGAAACACTATGGAGGGCATTTTGGTTGAGCTGTTGCATGGATAGAGGGTAGTAAGTTAGAATGAACCTTGGCATGCAGACTGGAGTCCTATTAAGAGAGGTTTAAAGCTCCTAGCTGAGAAATATGTATTTTAGCCAAGATACAGTAGGGAACCACGGATGTTCCTTTATCAGGAAAGTCTCTTGGACATCCTTGCAATAAAAACACTATTTTGCAAACTATGTAGAGAGAAGAAATATTGAAAGCCTAGAGGACAATAAAAGGGTCATTGCCATAGTCCAGACAACCGGTGGTCTGAAGTGGCCTTGTTACTACATGAATTGAGAAAAAGGGATGATAGCAATAAACAGAGAAATATTTAATTCCATCTCTTCAAAGCAAAGGTCACAAATAAGAGAAAAATTAACATTCAGTTATATTATAAGCTCCCTCTAATTACTGTATTTCCCTATACCAAGATTATATGGGAATAAAAATGTTTAAGTGGTGGTAGCATAAGGAAAGGGGAAGAGCTATGACATGCTCCAAGTAAAAAAGAAATCAAAAAGCAGATCTATTCTTTTCATATCTCAGATCAAAGCATGAAGTTTTTAAGGCACTCTCTCAGAAGAGGTAAGACTTATCCAAAAGTGTATTTATTCTTTTCATTACCTAATGGGGCAGAACCTCTCTGTCTCTGTCTATCTGTCTCTCTCTGTCTCTCTCACTCTCTCACTCTCTCTCTCTGTCTCTCTGTCTCTGTCACTGTCTCTGTCTGTCTCTCTGTCTGTCTCTCTCTCTCTCTGTCTGTCTCTCTCTCTCTGTCTGTCTCTCTCTCTCTGTCTCTCTCTCTCTCTCTCTCTCTCTCTCTGCTTTGTTTATTTTTGCTTGTTGCTTGGCCCTAGCTCAGCCTCTGGTGTTTTGGCAACCAAAGGGAATTGCAGGGATTTTCCCATCTCTTCAATGAGTATTCATGTTTGTGATAGGGAAGATGGATTAAAAGATTTTTTTTTCTTTATTACTTTCCAACTTTCCCTGGAAAGATCTAAAGGTGCAACTAAGGTGCCCACAGATCCTCCATTATCAAGTGCTTGTGTAATGTGGTTGTGTACTCTGGGAAAATGCAGACACAAATACATTAGAGTACAGCAATTTTTTAAAAGATATATATATGTGTGTGTGTGTATATATATATATATATATATATATATATATTCTGTTCCTGAGGGATTTTGGCAGTTTAACTGATGCCCTGGGAACACAGCTGGAATGTAAAATGAAAGCCAAGGACCCCCCATCAACATGTCAACACAGAAATGCTTCTCACAGCAAGATTTTTTTGGAAATTAGAGTTGAAAATAACCTATAGAGTAAAAGAAAAGATTTCTTATAAAAGTCAAAAAGGGGACAAAGTTTAGGTGCAATAGGGCATTTTAGGGTTTCTTGGTGCAATGAGATAATCAAAACCTTCCAGTGTTAGACAAATTTATCTGGTGCTTGATAAATATTCCTGTGAGTGATATAGTCAAAATGGCATAAAGAAATTTGTACATATATGTGTACTATAAATGTGTGTATATGTTTGTTATGTGATGTGTGTTTATATATAGATATATGCATATATGCACGTGTGTCTGGGAGAGAGAGAAACAGAGAAAAAGAGGGAAACAGTCAGAGAGACGAAGAGAGAAAGACAGAGAGGAGAGAGACAGACAGACAACATCTTGGGACCGAGAAGATAAATTCAAATCCTACCTCTGACACATTCTGGCTGTCTATTCCTAAACTATATGGCCAAAGCTTCTCAAAGATTATGTGCTATATGAAACGTGTAGACCTACATTAATAGAGGGAGTTTCCACAGACCAGTTTACCTTCATAATGAATTCAGGTGCACAGAAAACATCTTCCCAAAATTTCAACATATGTATATATTCTATATATACTATCTATCATCTTTGAAATGTAAATCTCCATTCTTCATATCAGGTGCTTTCTTTAATACATACAAACAGGTTCAAGTACCACTTCTGGCATATACACATGGATTATGTATGTAATATATAATGTATAATGCACATAGAGAGAGAGAGAGAGAGAGAGAGGAAGTCAAGGTTCAACTACCTTTAAATTATGGTGGTGTGACCAGGGTTTTACAGTTAAATAAAAAAATTTACTTACTACTACTCTCTAATCAATAACATTCATAATATTTTCTTAAGAAAATAATGCCTCCCTCTTCCTAAAGTAGATAAAATAATCAAAGAAAGTGGCTGGCAAAAACATGCTTTATTAACTCTTTCTGAAATCTCTTTCCTGTTTTAGTAGTTTCTTGTGAAACATAATGTCTGAAGTAGAACATTATCATCTGACTTATGATATAATAATTAAAGAGAACTTCTGACATAAAGCTTTTCTTATTAATGAAGGCTGGAGGCTTTCTAACAATCTTATAGAGTTATGGTCAGAAAGGTGCTGTAAGTTCAAAGCAGCAACTTGAAAACTATCCTTGATTCTGAGGCAGGTACTCTACCACTACAATACACATTCTCACCAAAGTGAACATACTAAAGGAAAAACACTTTAAGAAAATCAAAATCAGAAAGCCTTTCTCACTTTGTAAAGTACTTCTCTCTCCTTTCCAGACCTCTGACCCCACTTTCTTGAAGTTACAATTAAAAACAAATTTCTTCACCCTGAGAAGAAACAAGATGTAGAACAGAGAAAAGGGACATCAAAGTCGAGAAGATTTGGGTTTGAGAGATTTTTCTGGCAATAGTTATGTGACCCTGGATGAGTCACTGAACCTCTCAGTGCTCCAGAACACTCTAAGGCTATAGATTGCAAAGAAATGAAAGTCTGCATTGATAGTTTTCTACTGAAGAAATACTGGTACCCATGAAATGACGGGTCCAGTCCTGCCTTCCCAAAACAACAACAATATCTACAGCAAACCACATTAAAGAACAACAATAAAAACGATCTTTACATTGTCTACGTTCAATGAACCAGATGAAACAAATTGGAAGTATTTGGGGGGGGCAATAAATTTGAAAACAAACACCTTCTTTGAAAACAATTTAGACATCTGAAGAGAGTTTTAATTCAGTGTTAGTTGAAAGGCAATTTTATTCTCATGACTTAAAAAGGTATTACCTTCAATCTGATCACTACACCAAGCTGAAGAATTTTTTTATTCTGTGTGGATGTCAATCCTTCACAATGTGGAATCCACCTTTTGGGAGTGTAAACAAATGGAAATAGAACTTTTGAGCTAGTTAAAAATGTGGGTGTTTGGGGACTTGGTCTTCCCTCTTTGTCTGTTGTTTCCCTCTCTGTTGCTCTCTGTTTCTCTGAGTCTGTCTCCTATCTCCATCTCTCTGTCTCTTTCTGTCTGTATCTGTGCCTCTGACTTTTGTTTTAATTTTTTTCTTTTTATTTTTTCAAAAGAACTTTTTGGTCAAATGAATTTCTCAAAGCCTTCATTCCTCTTTATAATTTTCATGTTAATTTTTTTTTGTTTCCTGATGTTAGAACTGGTTTTGTTTTCTGTTTCTATTTTCTCAAGGCTTGTAATCTCTTCTTTTTTCCCCACCATCTCTACAGATCTTCCTCTCAAAACTGATACTTTTCCCTGCTGAATATCACCTCCATTCACCTAAACAATGCATAGCAGCACTTTCTGCAATGTATCAAACACCAGCCAATCATAATATTTTCCTTGTTTATTTATTTGGTTAGGAGCTAACAAAAACAACAATTTCTATTGTAGATTTAATATTTCTATGTAAATGACCATCTTTTGCTTCTGCTGTCTCCAAACAGCCACAGCATTACCCCCAGGCTTAACTATATTCAAATCCATCAAGGAGATGGACAGAAAAAAAAAAAAACATGTAACAGAGGAAAAGCCGTGTATAGGCAAACCACTCTATAATTCCACAGATGCAGAAAAGTACATAATTCATTATTCCTGACTAGTCTTTTATTAGAAGTATTAAAAAGATGAATAGTCCACGTTAAGTGTCAGCTGCAGGGCATGTTGTCTCTTGTTCATTCTCAGGCCAGCGGTGGCTATAGTCCTCAACATGATTCATAATGCAGACCTTTAGAGAAAGTGAATGCAACTAAAACGTGAAATAGATTTGGCATATTAAGCTAATAAGCTTTGGTAAAATGCCCTTTCTGCAGCTCACAAGGAAGGATTCTGCAGGTGTCCCACTATGACCATGTGAATTCAGCTATATTTCCCACTAAATTTGGTTTGATCTTCATTTTTAGCTTGATCATTTGTCCCTTAGAAAGCCAAGACTGAGGCAACAACCTTTGTCTACAGTAAAATTCTATCAGGGTCTATTCCAAACTTTACAAACTTTAGACTCTCTTTTCCATCTTGGACACAATTTTACATCCAAAAAATTTTTCTAAATGAATAACTAAATGTTGAACTTCAAATACAAATGGAAACTACCTTTAGAATGCTTACTTTTTTTGGTCCTTGACAATTTTCCTATGAAGGTAAGCAGGCAGAGAACTCATTCAAAGACGGAGTTTTACTGACTGGTTTATAATTGACAATGTTGAAATATAATTTTGTTTCAAAGGCCATATGTTCCCAAAAGGACAAGAACATTAAGTGAATTGTAGCTACTGTGGATAATTGTGACAAGGCAAATTGGCTACTTATTATTCTTTGAGATGTATTTATTCCAGGTACTTTCTGAGCTTTCTCTGTGCCCAGGCTGCTACCTTTTCCAGGAATTCTCTAACCATTTTTCTTACCTTCTCTAAGCCTAACCCTTTTTTTGAGGCCCAGTCTCAATTTCCTTCCACCCACCCGAACAACATGGTCCTTAATGATTGTTCCCTGCTTTGAATTACTGTAACACTTTGTCTCTATCATGGCATAGTATTGGCACAGTATTTTGGCACAGTATTTTCTACCTTGTGTTAATCTCTTTAGGTCTTTAACTTGCCTTCTCAGCTTCCCCAATATTTGTCCCATCTATGTCCTTTTCCCATGTTCACAGCCATCACTGGTTCAGATACTCATCACCTTTACCTGCATTATTGCAACAGCCTTTTAGATACTTTCCCTACTTCAAATCTTTCCTCACTCTAATCCAGCTTCCATACAGTTGTGAAATCAATTCCCTTGTACATCTGGCCATGTCATTCTTGCTCATAAATGCCTTACACATGTTAACTCATTTTATCCTCACAGCAATCATAGGAGGCAGGTGCTATTCTTATACTTGTTTTACATATGAGGAAACTGAGGCAA
Organism: Petaurus breviceps papuanus; assembly: GCF_028583685.1. Taxonomy (NCBI): domain Eukaryota; kingdom Metazoa; phylum Chordata; class Mammalia; order Diprotodontia; family Petauridae; genus Petaurus; species Petaurus breviceps. The sequence goes on along the minus strand of NW_027187308.1, from coordinate 1,543,151 downwards.
ACAGAAGTTAAATGACTAGCCCACAGTGACACAGCTAATAAAGGTGTCTAATATAGGATATGGACGCAGGTATTCCTGACTCCAGGGCTTACATTCTTTCTACTACACAGTCTAGCTGCCTATATAATGCCTGTAAATATTTGGTAATTGATTGATTTTTTTCCCCATGCTACTGGAATGTAAACCCCTTAAATATATATATTTTTATCTCCTGAAATTGTAGTAAGGTTCTGAATCAGTAAATGCTGATGTAATATGAGATCAGGTTAGATAAAAGATGATTATTTGAATTATGTGTTTTTGTAAGTTACTATGGGGTTGAAGCAGGAAAAATAAGTGAGTTGAGAGTAATAGTTCCCATGCTATTCAATTTACTAATAATTTAACCTTACTTTTCCTATTGAACTTAATATTCCATCTTTTGAAATATTAATCCTTCATTAGAATCACGTTGCTTTAATTGTCTCATAGACAGACATATAGAGATACATTTTCCCATAAATAAACCATATTGAATATCTTCCTCTTCCCCTTCAGAAGGGATGTTTTCCCTGCCTTTAATTTCCTTCCTAGTCATCTTCATATTTTTAATTTTGAGGGATAATTCAGTTTTTTCCCCCTTGTGTCCCATTTTACGTTCTACAGCTAGGTGGCTAAATGGCAGAGTTAGAAAGACCTGACTTCAAATCCAGCCTCAAAAATATACTATCTGTGTGATCTTGGGCTAGTCATTTAACCTCTATTTATCTCAGTTGTCTCATCTATAAACTAGTGAAAATAATAGCCCCTACCTCCCAGAATTGTTGTGAAAATCAAATGAGATAATGATTGCAATGCACTTAACACAGTGTCTGACACATAGTGAGTACTATATAAATACTAGCTATCATTATTATAATGTTTATCTTAAGTTCACTATCTTGGCAATATATTTTCCAGGGATGTACACATAGATAAAGAGGTTGACACGTGCATTACCAGAGCCAGCTCAGCATTTGGGAGGCTCCAAAGGAACATGTGGGAGAGAAGAGGCTGCCTACCAAACTGAAGGTTTACAGAGCTGTTGTGCTGACCTCACTGTACAACCTGGACAGTTTACCAGACCCATGCCAGGAAACTGAGTCACTTCTTTGAATTATTTTGCAAAGATTCTGAAGATCACTTGGCCAGATAAGGCATTGGGCATTGAGGTCTTTTCTCAAACTGAACTGCCAAACATTCAAACTACTGCAGACAGCCCAACTCTGATAGGCTGGCCACATTTAAATACCAACAGTATTTTTGCCTAAAAGATTTTTTTGCAGAGAAATCACACAAGGCAAGTGCTCACATGGAGATTAGGAGAAGCAATACAAGGACACTCTCAAGGTTTCTCTGAAGAAATTTGGAATTCATTGTGAGAAATGGGGGATACTGCCATAGGACCACCAGCATTGTGTGCCCTCATCAAAGAAGAAGCCGTGCAAAGCAGAATTTCAGTAGTTAAGAAAACATGAGATGCATAAATTTAGCAACACCTCCACTCCAAATGTTCACATAGAATATGTGCCCAACCTGTGGTAGAGCCTCTGAGCTTGTATTTGTCTGATCAGCCCCAGTCAGACACACTCTACCTTGACCCTGACATGGTGAAGTCATTTTGGTCCTCTTTGAGCAGGAAGGACAACAAGAATTATAATAATGTCTTCCTGCACTACCCCCATTTAGACCAAATTACTTTATCATAATTTAAGCTGCTCTCTAGAACAACAGAAAATAATTTATGATCAAGTGTCAAAATGAGAGGCAGCATAATATAGTGTATAGACAGTTGGTATCAAAGCCAGGAAGACCTGGTTTGAAGTCCTGTCTATGACACATAATATACTGTCTCTGTGAACCTAGGAAGTCACTTAATCTCTCAGTGCTGTAGGCAACTCTTTAAGATTGAAGTTATAAAAAATGGAAAATCTGCATTATTAAAGGATATTTCCTCACACAGTAAAATCATAGGCCCAGCTATTATGCTCCACCTATTGAATGAATAGGCCATGTCTGTACAGTAACACTATATGCTTTTAAGAGCAGGAACTGAATCTCAGTCTTCCTTTACCTAGCATAGTGCTAGGCATAAAAAGGTACTTCCTTCATATATAGGAAATAAAACTAGAAATGAATTGAAATAAGAATAGAGGGTATCAAGGTTAATGAAGCAGGAGAATTTTCATCTTATATTTCCATGATCTATAGGCACAAAATGATGAAAATATACCTTGAATCTGAAAGCACATCACTGTAGATTATGCATTCTTAACCTTTTGTCTGTCTCAGACCTTTCTTGTAGTCTAGTGAAGCTTATGTATCCCTTCTCAGAATAATGATTTTTAAATAATTGAAGATAATGCCAAGTTTCAATTAGACAGCGACAATAACAGTTTATCTTTTATCCCCTTCAAAGTCTACAAGATTCCCTGAAATCTTTCCATGTATCTCAAGTTAATAAACTCTGCTTTAGATCATGTACTTAATCATAAGGACTTCACATCTCCCCATCAAAAGATTATCAAGCTTTTTGCTCCTTACATCTGTGAGAAGCAAATATTTGTGTATGCTTTCAGAGAAAAAAAAATACAACCTTTGTTTCAATCATGAGGCAAAAGTGTACACGAGCATGAGAGCCTTTCAAAGAGAAAAATCTATTTGCCTTTGGCAGGATTCAGCTAATGGCAAAACAATTATCTGTCCTACTCTCTGCCCCTGCCCCACCTCCAGTATGACCACTTTTAGCTGATAAAATTAGATGCTTCATCTTTCAATGTGTTAGACTTCTTACACAATGATCCTAGCCTCATAATTCTGAAACCAGCAAAAATGGAATTTGAGTATTTTGTGAGATCTAAACAAAATGTTTCCATTCATTACATTTATATGGACTTCGGCTTTTAGCATTTCAAATGAACTCAGAATTCTATATTCAACATGTCACAGGCTGTATACCCCACAAACCACCACTGACAAAAAGGGTTGTCAAAATCAATTTCAACCTTAAATATGGAAGCTTAGTGTTACTCCCAGCTCAAAATTTTCAGGGCTCTACAACAAATACCTTCTGTTTCCAGGGACTTATTTTTCCTCAGAAGGACAAGAGTATTGGCAGCTTGTTTATAACACCCTCCCCAAATTACCCAAATTCCGATATATATATATATATATATATATATATATATATATATATATATATA
>NW_027187308.1:1509518-1539920 GCF_028583685.1 Petaurus breviceps papuanus | reverse complement strand
ATATATATATATATATATATATATATATATATATATATATATATATAATGGCATGTGGGCTGATTCTGACAGCGCAAACACAGAATGAGGTGGACAATTACCCAACTTAATAGGTTTATATTACCTTGCAGAGAAAACAAAAGCCATTTTTCACTACCTTATTTTAGGGGAGGCAGCATTGGTGTTATCAACTCAACTATGGCAAGACTATCTAACATCTTATTCCTTCCACTGGAGAAAGATCAAGAGCATATATTGATTTTTTTAAACATTGCTTGGAGTTCTGTTGTCAAAGACCTCACAAACCATGTTCACTTGACTTTTTTCCTATTGGCCTAATAATCCTTTAGGAGTTATGACTTGAAGTCTATTCCACATTGCAGTTCTATTATAACTCAGTCATATTTGATTTGTAATAGGCTATCTCAATTGAAATCAATTTTTTTCTGAAATTCATATCCCAGCATGCCTCATACAATAAAGAATTAGGTAGATACATTCTAAAATTTCTGTTCTCTTGGGCTAAATCTAATTCATCTTTCACATAATAATCCTTCAACTACTTAAGAACATTTATCAAAACTCTTTTTCTATCTTGTTTTAATTAGGCCAAATATACCCATTTTGTCCAATTGATCCTTGAATGGCATATTCTCTATTTCCCTTGTCATCCTAGCAGCTCTTGTCTGTGGTGGAGTGGGGCGTCTCCAGACTGGCAAACTCTCTGTGGGGCTCAGCCCTAAACACAATACTATATATAGAGTGTCTAGCTAGGGCAGAATATGACAACTATTGCTTCCTTCATGCTAGGCAATATGTTTATATTAATTTAGACTAAAATAAAATTAACTTTTTTGGGTTGTCATGTCACACCATTGACTCATATTGAGCATGGATCGCACAAAAATGCTTAAGTGTTTTTTCACAGCAACTATAATTTAGCTACATCACCCCCATCCTGTTCTCATAGATGTGCTTTTTTAGAGATTTAGTACTTTATACTAAATTAAGATTTAGTACTTTATACTTGTTATTTGTTAAACTTCACCTAAGACGTAATGCAGTACAGTAGATGGTCCCTAGACTTGGAGTTAGAAACACTTAAGGGCAAACTCAGCCTAGGACACATAACTGTGTGACTCCTAGGCAAATTCTTCAATAAGAGCTAGCATTTAAACAGCGAGTCAATGGTTGCTAAATATTTTGTAAATATTTTCAAATGTTATCTTCACAATAACTATAGATGACAGTTGATATTATTATCAACAACTTATAGATAGGGAGCCTGAGGTAGGCAGAGGTTAAGAAACATTCCAGAGACATACAGTTATTAAGTATCCAAGGCTAAGTTTGAACTCAGATTTTTCTGAGTCCAAATCTACCTCTCCAGTCACTGCACTACCTTAATCTCTCTGGACCTCTGTTTCCTCATCTATTAAATGAGGAGTGAGATCTATAAGTGCCCTTCTAGATCTATGTTAATGATCCTGTGAGCCTATGAACTTATTAACATTCAATACAAATCTGTATAACATCTTTTTACATAATCTGAGTGAACAGTATCATACATATATAGATATAGATGGGCAGCTATGTAGCTCAATGGATAGAGCCCTGGGCCTGTAATCAGGAACACTCATCTTCCTGAGTTCAAATTTGTCTTAGATACTTACTAGCTTTGTGAGCAAGTCACTTTACCCTGTTTCTCTCACTTTTCTCATCTTTAAAATGAGCTGGACAAGGAAATGGAAAACCACTCTAGTATCTTTGCCAAGAAAACAGCAAATGTCCTAAAGAGTCAGATATAACTGAAAAAAAGATTGAACAATGTAAATATAGATTTCTACACACACATGTAAATGTCCTATTCTGTACAGAATTCTTTTTATTCCCATTCTGCTATGCCAGGTATTAGTTCAACCTTTGGCTTCATATCATGTAGAAATTTTAAAATTATGTGTTCTATATCTCGTTATTAAAGATGTTGAATAGAAAAAAAGACCTTAAGGTGAAAGAGAAGCCACCTTCACACAGTGAACAGAATGTGGATCTTAGAGACACAAAGAACTAGATTCAAGTCCTATCTTAGTGACATAATGGTTCTGTGACTTAAGGGAAATCACTTGGACTATCAGTGCCACAAACAATTCTCTAAGCCTATATGTAACACCCAAGAAAAATGTGTGGGATTATTCCCCCTCAGATACAAAGTGAGTTATTTATCCAAAAAGAAATGTATCTCATCTAATTTTGTTTCTTCTAGGACTAAGATTTGTCAGCAAGTAACATCACCATATGACTCTATAAAAATGCCACACTTCAGTTCCCTCCTGAAAAGATAAGAAAAGGAAAAGTGAAATTTAATTAAAATATTTTAATGTCATAAAATTGTCATTCAACCTAGTAATACTAAACTGGAAACTTCTTGAGGGTAGTGTCTGTTTTGTTTTCTATCTTTGTGATGTTTTTCTTTTTTTAATTGTGCTTGTTATCTATCTAGACTCCTGATTTCATTGATGGAGGAAGGGTTAGAGAAGAAATCCTGGTGTGGAAACAAGTCACAAAAAAGGAATTAAAAATCAGCAAAACAAAACAACAACAAAAGAACTTGACAATAGAAAGTTACTATGGTGAGAGAGGATCGAGGCATAAACTTAAGAAGTGAAGAGTACTGTCAAAATTGCTACATGTGAAGCCTCAAAGAAAAATGTAAAAAAAATTTGGTCCCAGGCCCAAAAATAATTCCCAGAAGAGTTTAAAATGAATTTTAAAGAGCAAATAATAGAAGTAGAACAAAAGGGAAAAGAAATGAGAGTAAAGCAAGATAATCATGCAAAAAAAGAGTCAATAGCATGGAGAAAATATACAAAACTTTACCAAGAAAAATAACTCCATAATAAATAGAATTCATCAAATGGAAAACAAATTACAAAAGCTCACTGAAGAAAATAATTTCTTATAAATTAGAATATAACAAGTGGAAACTAATACCTCTATTAAACATCAAGTTATGATAAAATAAAATAAAAAAGTTAAAAAAAGAAAGAAAAAATAGAAGGAAATGTGAAATTTCTCATTGGAAAGACAATGGACCTAGAAATGGATCCATGAGAGATAATATAAGAATTATTAGATTTCCTGAAACCCATGATTTTAAAAAAAGCCAAGACAACATCTTTTAAGAAATTAAAGAAAGCTGTCCTGATATATTAGAACCAGAGGGCAAAATCAAAATAAAAAAAAATCAAATTACCACCTGAAAATCAAAAACTAATCACCACCTGAAAAGTTCCCAAAATGAAAACTCCCTGGAACATCATAGCCAAATTCCAGAAACCAAAGATCAAAGAGAAAGTATTGAAAGTGCCCACAAAGAAACAATTCACATTTTTTTTGAGCTACAGTAAAGATTTGGGAGCTTCCACTTTAAGAATCAGAGGTCTTCAAATATCACATACCTAAAGTCAAAGAAGTTAGGATTACAACTAAAAGTCACCTACCCAGCAAAACTGAAAAATAATCTATCAGGGGGAAATAAACATTTGATGAAACAGAGGACAGTCAAGCATTTAAACCTAAAAGATCAGACATGAATAAAAAAAGGTGACTTCCAAATATAAGACTCAACATAAACATAAAAAAAAGGAAAAAAGAAATGAGAAAACATAAGAAATTAAATAAGGTTAACTGTTTATATTTCTATACAGTAAGGTAATATTCATGACTCAACAATGTTATTCCTATAAGAGTAATTAGAAGTATATATAGATAGAGGGCATGGATATAAGGTGAGTTTGATGGGATCATGCTCCAAAAACAAAGGGGTGAGAAAGAAAATTGCACTGGAAGAAGGAAGGCAGGGGCAGAGTCAAGATGACAGTATAGAAGCAGGAAAACTCTGTGAGCTCCCCCCATAATCACATCAAATACCCATAAAATATCTCTAAACAAACTTTGGAGCTGCAGAATCCACAAAGTAACAGAGAGAAATAAATCTCCCCCTGAAGGCAGCCCAGCATGTGGACAGGAAGGTTCCATCCCAGCATGTTGGGAGTTCAACCAAGCTCAGCATGAGCCTGCAGTTTTGGCCTCATGATGTCAACCCCCCCCCCCAAAAAAAAAAAATGAGCAGTGCCTAGAGTGGACTTCAGGAGAATGGATCAGCAGTAGCTGTGGTGGTTTCCAGAAATATCAACCAATAAATACCAAAGACAATGTAAAAGGTCAGTGTGTAAGGCTGTTGGAACTGAGGGGGAGGGAGCGTGGTATGGCCTCTGGCACCAGAGCAATAAGTGACTGAGTTACAGCAGCACTGCAGCTGCCACCACATGGCTGCATCAGAGCTCCTGGCCTACAGATCATAGGGGGACCAAGCATTCATTCAGAGCGTAATCACTCTTGCTTTAACCTGCCTGGATCTGGATCACAGTCTTGGGTGGTGGTCCTCAGGTGTGTGACCAGTGAGCCAGAGCCTGTGGGGGCAGCAGAGAGTGCACCCAACCAATAGCTCCAGCAGCTATGAAAACTCCAGCAATTTGGGACAAAGCTCTCCTATGTGAAAGCAGAGTTCTATTGTGGCAAAGAGCTCAAAAGTCAGTTAATTGAGAGGAATCATGAGCAAACAAAGGAAGCAAAGCAAGCAAACAATCAAACCTCAAGATTCCTTTTTTGGGGACAAAAAGCATCAAAGCATGGACCAGGAAGAAGACAACAAAGTCAGAACTCCTGCACCAAAAGCTTCCAAGAATAATATGAACTGCTTCCAAGCCATAGAGGATCTCAAGAAGGATTTTGAAAAACAAGTAAGAGAAGTGTAGGAAAAATTGGCAAGGAAAATGAGAATGATGAAAGAAAATCATGAAAAGAGAGTCAACAATCTGACTGAAGAAAATTACACCTTAAAAATATATATTAACTCAAATGGCAAAAGAGGCCCAAAAAGTCAATGAGGAGAATACCTTAAAAAGCTCAATTTGCCAGATGGAAAAAATAATTTCAAAAGTTCACTAAAGAGAATAATTCCTTCAGAATTAGATTGGAGCAAGTGGAAGCTAATAACTTTATGAGAAATCAAGATACTATTAAACAGATCTAAACAAATTAAAAAATAGAAGGCAATATGAAATATCTCAATTGAAAAACCACTGACATGGAAAATAGATCCAGGAGAGATAATTTAAAAAATTTTGGACTCCCTGAAAGCCACGAAAAACAAAGGATAGATACCATATTTGAAGAAATTATCAAGCAAAATTGCCCTGATATTCTAGAACCAGTGGGCAAAATAGAAATTGAAAGAATTCACTGATCACCTCTTGAAAAAGATCCCAAAAAGAAAACTCCTATGAATATTATAGCCAGGTTCTGGAGTTCCCAGATTAAGGAGAAAATATTACAAGCAGCCAAGAAGAAACAATATGAATATTGTAGAAACACAATCAGGATAACGCAAGATCTGGCAGCTTTTTGATTAAGGGATCAAAGGGCTTGGAATATGATATTCTAGAGGTCAAAGGAGCTAGGATTAAAACCAAGAATCACCTACCCAGTAAAACTGAGTATAATGATTCAGGGGAAATTGTGGTCATTCAATGAAATATAAGACTTTGAAGCATTCTTGATAAAAAAAAAGCAGAGTTGAATAGAACATCTGACATTCAAATACAAGAAGCAAGAGAAGCACAAGAAGGTAAACAGGAAAAAGAAATCATAAGAAACTTATCAAAGTTCGACTATTTACATGTCTACATGGAAAAACTATAATTGTAACCTATAAAATTTTCTCAGTACGAGGATAGTTGAAGGGAATATAAATATGTATACATATATATGTCTATATAGTAGTGTATATGTGCCTATGAATACATATGTGACTATGTGTATATATGTGTACAGGTATACATGGCCAGAAGGCATACAATCAATAGAATAGGAAGGGATGATATTTAAAAAATAAAATTAAGAGATGAGAGAGGAATATAATGATATGAGATAGGGAGAGAAATAATAGGGTAAACTATCTCATATAAAAGAGGCCAGAAAAAACTGTTAAAGTGGAGGGGAAGTACAGGAAGGCAAAAGGCAATGGGTCAACCTTATTCTCCTTGAATTTGGCTTATGGAGGGAATAACATACACACTAAATTGGGTATCTTACCCTACAGGAAAGTAGGGGGAAAGAGAATAAGAGGGGGGAATGATAGAAGGGAGGGAAGATTTGGGGAGAGGGTAGTTAGAAGCACACATTTTGAAAAGGGACAGGGTCAAAATAGAAAATAGATCAAGTCAGGGGTGGGATAGGATGGAGGGAAATATAGTCAGTCTTTCACAACATATCCACTATGGAAATGTTTTGTGTAACTACACAAGTACAATCTATATTGATTTGCTTATCTTCCCAGTAATAGTAGGTGATGAGAGAAGAAGGGAAAGAATCTGGAATTCAAAGTTTTAAAATGAAATGTTTAAAAAAAATTATTGTTATAATTATTATTACTTTACATGCAACTGGGAAATAAGATATATAGGCACTGGGGTATGGAGATCCATCTTGCCCTACTGGAAAATCAGAGGGGGGATGGGAGAGGATATAGAAGAGAGAAGATTGGGAGGGGGGTACTCAGTGGGATCGCTGTTTGGGGCTGCTAGGTAGGGGAAAGACACGGAGCATAAGAGAAGGGGTGATAAACAAGTGAAAAATAGCCTGGAGGGAAATGCATGGCTCTCATAACTATAAATGTGAATGGGATGAATTAAACCATAAAACAGAAGTGGATGGCAAAATGGATTAAAAACCAAAATCCTACAATAAGTTCTTTACAAGAAACACATTTGAAGCAGAGATAGACACAAGATTAAGGTAAGGGGCTGGAGAAGAACCTGTTCTGCTTCAGTTGAAGCCAAGAAAGCAGGGGTAGCAATCATGATCTTAGACAAAGCAAAAGTAAAAAGAGATCTAATTAAAGAGAAAGCTATATCTTGCTGAAAATTGCCAAAATTTTCAGATCAATACTAAACATAGATGCACCAAATGGGATAGCATCTAAATTTTGAAGGAGAAATTTAATGAGTTATAGGAGGAAATAGATAATAAAACTATACTAGTAGGAGATACCAACTTTCCACCTTAAGAACTAGATAAATCTAACAAAAAAGAAACAAGAAAGAGGTTAAGGATGTGATTACAATTCAGGTGGAAATTTTCATAGGTCTCTGGAGAAAATTGAATAGGAATAGAAAGGAATATACCATTTTCTGAGCAGTACATGGTGCCTACATAAAAAGTGACCATGTATTAGGACATAAAAACCTCACAAACAAATACACAAAAAGCAGAAATGGTAAATGCATCCCTTTCAGATTTCAGTGTAATAAAATTATATTCAATAATGGAAAATGAAAAGGGAGATTAAAATTAATTGGATAAATAATCTTATCCTGAAGAACAAGTGGGCCAAAGGACACATTATGGAAAAAATAATTTCATTAAAGAAAATGGCACTAATGAGTGGTACTTAGGGGGGATTTGATTTCTCTAATTACTTACACCAATAAAATAGAGAAAATAGCAGATCAATGGATTAAGCATGCAAGTAAAAAAAAAAAAACTAGAAAAAGAACAGATTAAAAATCCCCAATTAAACACCAAACAGGAAATTGTGAAAATCAATGGAGAGATTAATAAAATTGAAAGAAAACCATTGAACTAATACATAAAACTAGAAACTGGTTTTATGAAAACAAACAAACAAAATAGATAAACCATTGGTTAACTTGATTTTCAAAAAAGGAAAGAGGAAAACAAAATTACTAGTATCAAAAATGAAATGGGTGAACACACCAACAATGAAGAGGAAATTAAGACAGTTGTTAGGAGCAATTTTGCCCAGTTATATGTTAATAAATTTGTCAATCTAAATGAAAGGGATAAATATCTACAAACATATAAATTCCCCAGATTAACAGAAGAAATAAAATACTTAAATAACCCAGTCTTAGAAAAAGAAATTGGACATGTCATCGATGAACTTCCTAAGAAAAATCCCAAGGATGAGATGAACTCACAAATTAAATCTACTAAACATTTAAAGATTTATTTTATATAAACAATTTGGAAAAATAGGTAAAGAAAACTCCCTAAAAATTTACAATAACACAAATATTCTGCTGATATCCAAACCTGAAAGAGCCAAAACAAAGAAAGACGTTATGGACCAATTGTCTTAAATAAAACATTAGAAAAAATAGATTATAGCAATATATTACAAGAATCATTCACTATGATCAGATGGTATTTATACCAGGAATGCACAGCTAGTTTAATATTAGGAAAACTATCAGCACAACTGACAATATATCAAAAACAAAACCAAAAGAAATCATATGATATTTCAACAGATACAGAAAAAGACTTTGAAGAAATAGAGTATACATTCCTATTAAAATATTAATGATCATAAGAATAAAGGAGATTTACCTTAAAATAATAAGTAATGTCTATCTAAAATCATCAGCAAGCTTTATCTATGATGTGGATAAGCTAGAAGCTTTCCCAATAAAATTAGAGGTGAAGCAAGGATGTCCATAATCACCTCTATTATTTAATATTGTACTAGAAATGTTAGTTATGGCAAAAAGAGAAGAAAAAGAAATTAAAATAATTAGAAGAGGCAATGAGGAAAAAAAAGAGTATCACTCTTGAACATGATATAATTTTACACTTAGAAAACCCTAGAGAATCAGCTGAAACTTAGTTGAAATTATCAACAATTTTAGCAAAGTTGTATGATACAAATCAACCAACATAAATCATCAGCATTTCTATACATTACCAATAAAGTCTAGCAGCAAGAGATACAAAGAGAAAATCTACTTAAAATAACTGTAGACAATGTAAAATACTTGGAAGTCTACCTGCTGAGATAAACCCAGGAACTATATGAACAAAGTATAAAACACTTTTCACAAAAATAAAGTCAGATCAAACAATTGGAAAAATACTAATTGCTCATTGGTCAAACAAATCAATATAATAAAAATAACAATTCTACCTCAACTAATCTATTTATTCAGTGCCATACAAAACTATCAGAAATATTTTACACAGATTTAAAAAATAATAATAACAAAATTCATCTGGAAGAACAAACCCTCAAGGATATCAAGGCAATCAATGGGAAAAGATTGAAAGAAGGTCGTCTTGCCATACTACATCTCATGCATTATAAAGCAATGATTGGCATAGAGCACAGTCTAGAACAGGCTAAGAAACAGAGTGGTGGATCTGTGGAATTGATTAGGCATAAATTATATTACAGTAAATGACTGTATTAATATACTATATGATAAATCCAAAGATTCAAGCTTTTGGAACATAAACTCAGAATTTGACAAAGACTGCTGGGGAAACTAGAAAAAGGTAAAGCAGAAACTAGATATAGACCAATATTTCAAACCATATACCAAGATAAGGTAAAAATGAGTACATGAGTTACACATAAAAGATCATACCATAAGGGAATTAAGAGATGATGGCATAGTGAATCTTAGGGTTTATGAATAAAATGGGGCTACTAGGTGGTACAGTGAGTAAGAGCACTGGCCCCAGAGTTGGGAGGACCCAGGATCGGATCCGGTCTAAGACACTTAAAACCTACACAAAATACCTGGCTGTGTAACCTTGGGCAAGTTACTTAACCCCAACTGCTTAAAAAAAAGATTTATGAATAAAGAAAGAATTTAAGACCAAAGAAGATATAGAGAGCATCCCAAAATGTAAAATAAATAATTTTGATTAAATAAAATTAAAAAGTTTTCTCACAAAAAACCCAATGCAACCAAAATTAAAAGGAAATCAGAAAACTATGGGGAAATTTTTATAATAAGTATCTCTAATAAAGGCCTCATTTATTTTCTTTTCTTTTTTTTAATGAGCAATCAGGGTTAAGTAACTTGCTCACGGTTACACGGACAGTTATTTCTGGGTGTGGTGCTAAGTGTCAGACCCTGGATTCGATCCCCAGGTCATCCCGACACTGGAGCCAGTGCTCTTACTTGCTGAGCCACCTGGCCAGCCCCAAAAGGCCTCATTTCTAAAGTATATAGAGAACTGAGTCAAATTTATAAAAATACAAGTCATGCACCAACTAACAAATGGTAAAAGAATATGAACAGACAGTTTTCAGACAAAGAAATCCAAGTCATCTATAGTAATATGAAAAAAATGCTCTAAATCATTATAGATTAGAGGAATGCAAATTAAAAACAAACTCTGAAATATTACCTCACACCTATCAGAGGGAGTAATATGACAAAAAAAGAAAATGTTGGATGTTGGAGGGCATGTAGGAAAACTGGGACCCTAATGCATTGTTGGTGAAGTTTTGAATTGATCCTACCATACTGGAGAGCAATTTGGAACTATGCCCAAAGGGCTATAAAATTGTGCATACCTTTTGATCCAGAAATACCACTGGTAAGTCTATATCCCAAGGAAATCCAAAATAAAGTAAAAGGACCTATTTGTAAAAAAAATATTTATAACAACTCTTTTTGTAGGCTAAGAATTAGAAATTGAAGTGATGCCCATCAGTTGTGGAATGGCTAAACAATCTGTGCTATATGATTTTAATGGGATTTTCCTGTGGTGTAAGAAATGAAAAGCAGGGTGATTTCAGAAAAAAAACATGGAAAGACTTACATGAACCGATGCATAATAAAATGAACAGAACCATGATAACATTGTAAACAGTAACAGTAATATTGTGTGGTGAAGAATGGTGAATGACTTGGGTATTCTCAGCTGTACAATTATCCAAGCAATCCCAAAGGAATAATGATAAAGCACACCATTCACCTCCATAGAAAGAACTGATATTGATTGAACAGACAAAAAAAATAATATGACACTTTTTATTGAAATCTATAATCTTTCACTGTGAATGTCCTTGTGAGGCAGCAATCATGTTTTATTTTAATAAATTTTAAAAGTGTTAGGAAATATTCTCTTATCTCCATGTAAATATAGGATAATCACAGAGAAAACTTACACCTCTATTTCAGAGCAATATGAGGCTCTCACACATAACTCTTACAGGCCTTCTCTCTCTCAAAGATAGCTCTGACTTACTATTAAAATTCCTTTAGGTCCTTCCTCAATCTGGCCTTGTCTATCACTAAGGACAGAGATTTACAAAGCAGAAAAATCACATTGGATTTTAGAGCAATAGTTGGGCTTTGTTATAAAATGCCTGATTGATTCAAAACTGCTTACATTTTTATCTTTGGAGGACTTTATTTATATCCCGTTTTCTGGGCACAATCCCAGATTTTTGTCTTTGCTTCAGAAGTTTATGAATATTCTCTCCTAAATTCGATGTTTAAGAAATTATCCCTGTCCAGAAATGGGAAGTTTAGTATATTATAGCTTAAAGGAAGAGTGATAGCCTCTAGCATCTCTCTTTGGCAGAAAAGGCATGGCAAAAGTATACACTCAGTAGGGTCAAAGCCACTTATCTTTATTACATTATTAGCCAGATTACTTAACTCCTTCAAACTCACACTCAGTCAACATTTTCCATTTCTTTAAATTATGACAGGAATTGTAGACCTGGAATCTTGGAGAGATAATATTGGTAGAGAAAATTATGGACTGAGGGAGAGGATTAGGAGCAAGAGAGAATTAGGGGGAAAAAATATCTGTGTGACCTTGGGCAAGTCACTTAACCCTAATTGCCCTCCAAAAAGCAATATATTTGTAAAGAAATTTCTCCTCATGGGAGGCTAGATGTTTCAGTGTATAGAGCAGCAGACCTGGAGTCAGGAGGACTTGAGTTCAAATACAGCTTCAGACACTTGACACAATTACTAGCTATATGACTTTGGGCAAGTCACTTAACCCCAATTGCCCCCAAAATAAAAAAGCCAAAAAAGAGAGAGAATTAGGGATAGGGATGAGTAATAAGATAGGGATAGGGGTAGAGATAGGGAGAGGGACAAGGCCTATGATTTCATTGGTATAAGAGGTCCCATGTAAAGAAACTCCTTCTATTATTTAAAGTCGGTACATTCTCTGCACCCTATAGTATGTGCTTAATGGATTTTTGATTGGCTGATTAAAATGTTGTTTAGGAAGTTATTTATCTGGGTTTAGGATCACATAACCAAAATATGTCAGAAAGGGTTGTATTAATGAAATAAAAATAGAAATGTATTTAATATTTACTTTGTTAAAAATCTTAATGTAAACCATTATAAATAATAATGTAAACCATGTAAATAAGAGTCAAACTCATGAATCCTACATTACTCCTTAGGGTAGTCTTTCTCAGTTAGCAGTAGGAGGAATTAGAAAGGACCTATGAGGGTCAAGACCTATGTGTTAGATCTGTTCTAGAAGTAGTGGACATTGTCAGTCAGTCTGGCATAATTTAGTAAATCATGACTTCAGGGAATAAAAGTCAACTAGACATTCAGTTCTGTAAACCAAGGTTTAATGAGGACAAGAATAAGTTGGAGAGAATCCAGAAGAATATCATGACTATGAAATGCCTCAAGAATATGTCATGTAAGAATTGATTAAAGGAACTAGGGACCTTTCCTTTGGAGAAGAGGACTTAATGGGGGCATCTTTGATTTCTTTATGTGTTTGAAGGGTTTTCAGGTGGAAGAAGGATTCAAAATGCTCTGCTTGGCACCAGATGACAGAACTGGAGCATTGATTAGACATTAATTAACATATACTGAGCCATATTTAGGTTCAATATAAGGAAACCCTTGCTAACAAGTAGTTTTGAAAAGAAGAGTGGGGTTGACTCAGCAAGGAGTGGGGTGCTGCTCACTAGAGTCAAATCAAATCAAGTGACTAAGCATTTATGAGCACCTACCATGTTCCCGGCATTGTGCTAAGCACTGGGAATACAAAGTGAAGCAGAATCATGTCTCTGCTCTCAAGAACTTCACAGCTTAATTGGAGGAACAACATGTAAAAATCTAAGTAAAAATAATAGTAAGGAGGAGATAATCTCAGAGGAAAAGGTCTCTATTAAGGAGGAATGGGATAGTCTTCTTGTAGAAGTTAGGATGTTAGCCAACACTTGAAGGAAACCAGGGAAGTCAAGAGGTGGAGATTAGGTGAGGTCATTTCCAGGCATAGGGAACAGCTAGGAGAATACATGGAGCATCATCAAGCAAAGTCTGACGAACCACTTTTGGGGAATATTGCAGAGGGGACCTGATTTGGGGTACTGATTAAACTAAATACTCTCTATCTAAGACCATTTCCTGCTTTGAGATTCTGTGAAATTTAACTACTGGAAATCTGTTTCTCCTCTGACACTCAATTGCTGAGTGACCTTGGACAAATCAATTAACTTTTCTGTACACTAATTGCTTATTTATGAAACTGAGTGGGTGGGGAACTCATTTTCCAGTGCTAATATGACAATTAACTGAAAATTGTTATGGGGTAATTGATAAGAACTGTTATATAAATTCTTAAAATGAAGATTGGCATGCAGATCGTTTTAATGAAGCAAAGATATCTTAACTTTAGATGATAAGCTATTGGTGAGCATCATTCCACTAGTATCATTCGACTAATGTCCAAGTTCTCCAAGTCATAGCTTAATACTAAACACAATAATGACAGACTTGATTGCCTCTTCTTATAACACAATAACCACTATTTGTCTTTTGAGTCATTATTTCAGAAGAGTCCTTGTGGCTGTCAAAGTATGCAAGGGGGTTTGAAAACAAATGGCAGAATGATTTAAAAAATGGATAAAAATAATTTCATTTGAGGTTTAGTGTGGTTTTTTTGGTCCTTATGGAATTAAAATGGGTTCATTTTATAGTTGGAAATTTCATTTTCTGTTGGAATCTACTGGGTGAATGCAAACTTCAATTAAGTTTCAAATATTTAACTTCATCTGCACATTATTTTTTTTTGCTTAACAAAATTAAGAGAATAAGTAGAAAAGGCAAATAGTCCTCTTTTGACAACATAAAGTATGTTAGTTTTATATTCTTCATTTTCTGTGTTCAGTACACATGACATGCAGACAGAAAACAATCACACAACAGTACTATGATTATTTTTAGTACTTGCCAACACCACAGATATCATCAAATGAGATAAAGAAATGAGAGCCAATGGTTGGAAATGGTCCAGAAAAGTGTCTGAATATATTTTTATTGTTTTTATAGAATTGTGGGGTTTTCTTTTAGCATTTTGGATTTATAACAAGAAAAAAGAGGCACAATAGGAATGATATACATAATCTCTTAGAAGTTTCAGTGCTCCAAATCACTTTATCATGAATTATGAGGGAAGTAGAAATAGTTTCATTTCCCCATTTTGGCTGATGAAAATTACCTCTTCATAATTAAAGCCTTCCAATCGAAAACCATTTATGACAAGGAGGATGGATTTAAATGCCAGGACACAGCATAACCTCTTGGGTGGCCAGGAGAACAAAGATTTACAGTTAAATTGGATGGTGACATACGAACCAAGGTAAAGGTCCATAATGCACTATTAAATCATTGTCTTTTGACATTAGAATTTAATTTGGCAAATGAAAACATTTTTGACTGTAGACAGTGAGGAGGAGCAGGGTGTCTCTTTCCAGATCTCTGTTAAGAAAACAACAGAGCAGAGGAAAGCTATCAACCAGAAAGCATGAATAATAGAATGAAATTCTTCCGATGTCAGTAACCTCAACATATATTTAGAGTAGTCATCAAAACGATTTTTTTACTGGCTTAAAAATATAGACAAAATATACAAAGAAGAATAAGAAATAACCCAACCCAATAACCCAATATTTGATAAAACCATATATATATATACACACACACACACACACATGCATGTGTATGTATATATACATATACATATAAATTACTGAGAAAAAGTCCCAATTTGACAAGAATTGCTGAGGAAAATGGAGAAGAGTCTAGCAGAAATTATTTTTAGATAACTAATATGCCATATACCACAATAAACCTAAAATGGTGGTATGATCTGAATATTAAGGATCATACCATAAAATAATTGCAAGAGAACTAGTTCAGATAGCTTTCACTGTTAAGGATAAGTAATGAATTATAAAACAAATAAGGAACACAGAAACTTATTAAAGGTAAACTTGATCATTTTTAGTGAAGCACATTGAAAACATTTTGAGTGAACAAAATTAAGGTAACTGTGATAAGAAAGAATGTGACTGGAAAAAATGTCTATATAAGTAAAGGATTGATATATATCATGTATCAGAAATGTAGTTAATATAAAACCAAACATTTTTTGGCCTATTTAGAACTATTTTTTTTAATACATGGGCAGCTGGAATGGGCAGGACACATCAATAGTCCTGTGGGAGACCTGTGGTGGGGGCCAGAGGCAGATGGTTAATAGTATACTTAGAACAGTCCAAGCACCAGCAGGGCCCCTTAGCAGGTGCTGGTGGATCCTAAACGGGCAGAGATCCCCCCATGCCCATCCCACCTCCCAGACTGGGGAGACTTCTCTAATGCCCTAAGGCCCAAGAGGGTAGAGGTTGGGTGGAACCATACAGCTTGGAGGGGTCAGCTGCTTAGACATGAGCCAGGGTCCCCTGATGCTGAAGGGGCTGGGAAGAGGGTGTCCAGTCATTTGAAGCTTCTGGCTCAGGAGTGATCTCTTCACTTATTCTTCTGGGGGTGAATCATGCCTGCCTTGGTTAGGAGACTCTGGAGGAACTGAGGAGCCACCTGGGACGTCAGCACTGTCCGACTGTGAGCCAAGGCCTGGAGGACTTTTGGAGTCAGATGGGCTGCTGTGTCTAGGGCTTGTCCACTCAGGTCAGTCACCAGACTGTCCATGGAATCCTGGTGCCACAGGAAGATGGGACGGATCAGGCGATGGTAGAGGATCTGGGAGCCATTTCAGGCTACTGGAAGCATGCACCATAGCAAGAAGGCACACTTTCCTGCAAAGTAGAAGGGGAACCAGAAAAGGAAGATGTCAGAGAAAAACTCAGCCAGGCCAAATATGCCATATACCACCTAGTATGTTAGCCAGATGGTATCATTATCTTTGTTGGGGCTTTCAATGGCCTTGATAGAGGCATATGCTGGGTAGATTATTTGGATGAGATTGCAGAGTAGGGAGGTGCCATAGCCAAACATGAGATAGAGGGTCATGAAAGCAATGGAATCTGTAGCCAGGTAGTAATTTTTGTTACCAAAGACCTCCTCCAGCTCCCCCAGGACATCGGTGAAAATGTTTTTTCTGCTCCAGAAACCTCTGGAAGCGCTGTCTCAAGCTACCCATGGCTCCTAGGACTGAGGAAGGAGGAGAGGGGACGGTGGATGACCCAGGTCCGAGGGGCGACCAGGGGTCCCCCGGTGCTGGTGGCATATGCCTCTCCAGGCTCCCAGGACCTCCACTCCTCTGGTTACTCAGTCCCTCCCCTTCTTTCCCTCCCACCTCGTGGTCCTGCAACTGCTAAAGCAAAATCTTTTTAAAAAGATGATAGATAATGCATGAACACATAGATACACACATTTATATGAAAATATGTATATATTTATACATAAAGGATATGCCTCACAAACATATACATATCTAGTCCAGGATATAGGAAATCATACTGGGCTATAACTAGAAATGTTGGCACCTAGGTTAAAAAGCACAAAATATTTCCTTAAGTCAGTTTTTAAATTTAAATTTTAATATTTTAGTTGAGTGGGGGGAAACTAAGGGGGAGTCATGGAGTCTTTATAAAGCGTAACCCTGGGACCTATTTCCCTGGCACTGTTTGAGTGGCTAAAGGAGCAGGGAGCAGTCAAACAGGAAGAACTTTTTTTGAGGTATAACCAATGGAAGCAGGATGTCTGCCATCCAATAGCTTCCTATTTTAACTAATGATCTGGGCTAATCAAATGTTGCTTAGTTTCTAATTGTTGAAGAAGCATAAGTACTAAATTTCTTTTATAAGCCCTCTAAATTTTGAGGCCTTGGGAAAAAAAAAAACGAGTTCACTCCAATCTAGTTATGACTTTGGCTAAATCACAACCAAGGTATTCAATTCTTGGCACAATGTTTTATAGCATTTTCCCAATAAATTAATATAGATTTATTTTTGTTTCCACTTCACCATCATTTCCTAATAAATTCTTTACTATTTTCCATTCCAAAGATCCATCTGCCTTTAAACAAAAAAAAAGTTTTAAAACAAAGAAAAAAGTTCATCAAAACTATCCCATCACCACAATCTAACATAAAATGCAATGTTCCACATTTCTCTACACATAACTGCCTACCTCTACCAAAAAAAAGTAGATGGAAATGACTTTTTATGTATATTTTCTCTAGAGTCAAGCTTAGAAGTTACTTTTTTGACATTTAATTTTATGTTTTCATTGTTCCTTCCACTTACATATGGTTATCATTTATATATGTGTGTGTGTTTATGTATGTATATATGTGGTTGTTTATTTAATCATTTCAATAGTAGTGTCCAACTCTACGTGATCCCATTTGGGGTTTTCTTGGAAAATATACTGGAGTGGTTTATCATTTCTTTCTTTCAGCTCATTTTACAGATGAAGAACTGAGACAAACAGGAATGAGTGACTTGTCCAGGGTCATATAGGGTCACAACTATCTGAGGCCATATTTGAACTTCTAAAGATGAGTCTTCTTGACTTCAGGGCCAGCATTCTCTGCAGTGTACCCCATAGCTATGTATGTATATGTGTGTATGTATGTATGCATTTATACATGCATGTGTATGTCTATCTATCTATCCATCTTATCTATCTATCTATCTATCTATATTTTCTGATTATGTGGACTTCTGTTTGCATCATTTCTTTTGTCCCCCAAGGCTTTATGCATATTTCTTTTAAATAGATATTCCCAAGCAGAGTATGTATGTATATGCTATAATACATCCCATATGAGGATTCCTTCAGTCACTAGAGATGTTCGTTCTAGAGGAGAAAAAAAAAGATTCCTAAAATTGTCATGGAAAATGAATTAGATTTATTTTTACATGTTTCCAGAGAAGGAGACTATGTTTTAAATTGTGGGGAGGCAGATTTCATTACAGTATAAACAAATACTTCCCAAGAATTATGGTTGAGGTATTCATTAATAGATTGCACAGCCATGCTGCATCAGAGTTTCATGCTTTACTTTGAGGGGAAGAAGTTGGACTAGATGACTTCTGACACCTTTTCTAACATTAGGATTATCATAAATGGGATATACCTGTGAAAGCAATAATATTGGTGGAAACTACAAATAAATACACATTTTGCATTTCCTTACACTCCAGAGCCAATTTTATTAGTAAGTAGAGTAGGAAACTAGCTGTATGGTATATTCAAACAATATTGAAAGAGTCTGAAAAATACCCATTTTATCTATCTACTCAATACTGTCTAAAATTCTACAATTAGAGCTTCATTATTCCATGTCTCCTATTAAAATGCAGATGACTGCCAGACATGGTAATAAATTTAGTCTTTTTTTTTTTTAATTAAGCAATCAGGGTTAAGTAACTTGCTCAAGGCTACACGGCCAGTTATTTCTGGGTGTGGTGCTGAGTGTCTGAGCCCAGGATTAGATCTCCAGGTCGTCCCAACACTGGAGCGGGTGCTCCTACTAGCTGAAACACCTGGCCGCCCCCAAGCAATTGGGGTTAAGTAACTTGCTCAAGGCTACATGGCCAGGTGTTCCTGGGTGGGTGCTAAGTGTCTGAGCCCGGGATTCGATCTCCAGGTCGTTCTGACACTGAAGCCGGTGCTCTTACTCGCTGTGCTACCTGGCCGCCCCCATAAATTTAGTCTTAATAATTATTGAGGGTCCAATGGCACCTCTCTCATGCATGAGGCTTTGTTACTCCTAACTGGAAGTGATATTCTCTGCAGAAGAGCTATAGGACTTTGTAATTCTCCTATGCAGTTATGGTATGCTGTGACATATTTGCATATATATCTTATCTCTGCTATTAGAGTGTGAGCTCCTTTATTTCATAGACAATGTTTCATATAACTTTTCATCCCCTGACCCAAGATACTTAAGAAATGCTATATATGTACATTGTGTTAGAAGACTATAAACTCCATGAGGCCAGGAATTAATGCTAAATTTCATATCTCTCCCCTCCACCCTTAGTGAGCACAGCTGCTCTTACAATAAACTTGATTGAATACAATTTTTTTTTTCTGTAAGAGAAGTAATGTGGAAGAAGACAGAAGAATTATGAAGATGGTAGACTGAGGAGAGGCCTCAGGATATAGAAGGGAAAGTTCATTTGCCTCACTGAGCTTTGCCTAGAGCTAGCCCTCTTGCACTCCAGTGACACCCAACACTGACAACCCATTTTTATGATATTTCTCTTTAATTTTCCCTACTTTCTCAACATCTTTAAAATAACCAAAACAAGTAATTTTGAAGCCTGGGACTAGTGCCAAAACAATGCACCTTTGGTTCCATTGACAGGGGGTGGGAGCAGAGAAAAGACGCTGAGACAGGTAAAGAGGGATCAGACTCAGGGAAGGGTTCACCACCTATGTACCTAATGACTAAGAAAGGGAGAGCGGAATCTTGTAGCTTCTAATTTGAAAAATCTATGGTAAACCCAATTATTTCTATGTGACTTAAGAAACAAAGATTCTATCACTGGACCTTTATGTTTTCTTGATCTAGGAAAAAAAATTACAGTTACACTGACTAATTATGACCCTGGGTTTTATCCAAAAAACTAAAAACAATGAGATGAAAGACCAAGTTTTTCCTCAAAATTATAGAATAGGATTTTGATTCAAATCATAGCATATAAATTTATTTTCTTTTACATTTTCATACTCAAGGATAAAGATTTGAGGAAGGAAGGAAGGGAGAGAGAGAAGAAGGGAGAGAAAGAAAGAGAGAAGGCAGGGAAGAAGGAAGAAAGGAAGGGATGAGGGAAATGAGGAGTGTAAGAAGGAAGGAAAGAATGAAGCAGAAAAAAAGAAGGGAGGGAAAGAACTATAAAAGTAGAATGCCTATGCCTGTTTGTGACATTGTTCTCCATAAATGAAGATAGAAGGCCACATTATCAAGTATATTAACCATCTTGTACCTTCATTCTCAGGAAAGCATTTAAAAGATCAATGTTCTCTTTCCTTATATCTTCCTTGCTTGATTTCAAAATCCTTCTAAATTATCAGAATTTTAATGTACTATCTTTGCACATAGGTTTGAACTTCCATATTTAATGGTTTAGAGATCAATATAGCAGTGTTCTATGGTCATGAAGTGTTCTACTTAACCTGTAATTACAGCTCTGTACTGAAACTTAGAGCCAGAAAGAAGCCCTTTGAAAGTGAGCTTAATGAGCTTCAGCATAATCCACTTTGTCAATAAATTTCTACAGGCTGCCTTTATAAGACTGGAGTCAGGCATATGGAATAGACAGAAATATGCTTTTATAAATATGTTTTTAACAGGTTAGTTGAATGGACTACTGAAAAAGCATGTTTATCACTTAATGCATATGGATTATTTGCAGCTTATACAAGTGCCAGTGACAGAACAGCATCATGAAACGCAAAAAATTATCTTCTCCTTTAGTTTATATGTTATTAATCTCACATCACAATAAGACAACCATCAAAGTTTCTGGCTTTCAAAACATAGGTAACTTAATAGTAAAGATGTCTATAGTTTTCATCAGGCATCAAATAATTTCCTCACTAAGGCATGGTACACATGTGAAGTCACTAAATTGTCAAGACATGTATCGAGGAATGTGGTATGCTGAATAGAGTGCTGAACTCTGAGTCAGGAAGATCCGGTTTTAAGTTCCCCCCCTGACTCTAACTAGCTTTGGTACTTTGGACAAATCAGCTAATCCCCCGAGCCTCAGGGAACTCTCTACAATGTATGAAATGACAGATTGTTTATGATCTATTTCAGTTTAGGGAGATCTCATGTTGATGAAATCATGGGACTTTGATATATTGACACATACAGCCTATAGAGCTTAAAGATTTCTAAGATGCTTTTGAATTCTGAAAATTTTATGTTTAAGAAAAATGTATATTCTCTTTCCCTTTTCCTACTTTTCTCTCTTCCTTATTTCTCTCTCCTGTCCTCCCTTCCATTATGTCCTTCCTTCCTCCATTCTTCCCTCCTTTCTTCCTTCCTTCCCCCTTTTTCTTTCCCTTATGTCCTTCTTTCCTTCTCTTCTCTTCCCTTCCCCCCACTTCCTTCTTCCATAATATTTATTGAAAACCTACTTTATGAATTTCACATTTAGCCAAGTAAGATTGGGGGATAAAAACCAATAAAAACCATAAATCATGGTCTCTGTTTTTAAAAGTTTATAATTTAGTTGGGAAAATACAACAAATTTTGAAAATAAAATTCAATTTAAAACTGAAGTATGCCATTGCTTTGCAATAAGCAGTAAAGATAGCAAGGTGATAGATTTTTATAGTAATTTATGTATTTAATATTTAGAGAATCAGTATGCTGAATACAAAAGACCTGAACTGAAATGACCATTAAACTTTATATAAAATTAAGTCTTTATATTTGATTGCATTTATATTGTTTGCAAAGCAATTTTCTAATCATTATCTTATTAATATTCATAACAAATCAATGACCTAAATAGTGCAAATATCATTATTCTCATTATATTGATGGGAAACTGGGGTTTAGAGGAGTGGATGAACATGCTCAGATCCCAGATGTGCTTAGCATTAAAGCTGGGATGTGAATACAGAGAATTTGACTTCTTATCCAGTATGCTTTATAAATCTTATGCCAGGAAACTATTTATGTAAACTTCAAATGCCATGTGAATACACACATCAAAACACATATACAAATGTGGGCTTATTAAGCTAGGTTCAAGAACACAGTGATGGGAATTGTGGGAGGATGGCAAAATGTGTTATGGTTCAGAGAAGTCCAGATCCCCTGCTCTGCCTTCCTCCTCCCCCCAAAAACACCCCACCAAAATACAGCAATACTTAGATAAATGCACCAGAAGTAACAATGGTAAAGAGAAGACGTTATAAACTTTTTCATCAAGTTCAGGAATACACAAAAACCTTAAGAAATATATTCAGTGCATTCTGGTGAACCTGCCAAAGAATTAGTTTATAGAGATAGGGGGAATAATAACACAATTGATCTATAGGGGAAAATAATGTCAAGGATCTTGAGGGAAAATGGAAAAAAGCAGAGGAGGGTAGTGGAAGTATTTGTGGTAGTTTATTTCAATCTATAATATGAAGCAGTATTCATCAAAATTATTTGGTACTAGTTAAAAAAAATAGACATGCCAATAACTGGAACAAATTATGTTTGCAACATGCTGAAGTAAATTTACACCACAACACAGATTTGATACACCCTAAGACTTCAGATATTGTGGTAAGGACTCACTATTTGACAACAGCTTCTGGGAAAACTGGAAATTAATCTGGAAGAAATTAAGTTTAAAACAATACTTCTTTCAATATACCAAGATAAACTCCAAATGGATACATGACTCAGATATAAAAGGTCACATCATAAACTAATTTGAGCACTGAGGAAGAAATCAGCTTTCAGATCAATGGATGGGAGAAGAGCTCATGAGCAAATACAGCATCAAGAGGTTCACGGGAGATAAAATGGACAATTTTGATTACTTAAAACCAAGGATTTTTTTGGCCACAAATAAAAGCAAACTAGGTAAAATGAGAGAAGAAGCACTCACCTGGGGTGAGGCAGGTTGGAATTCTTTACAGCAAGTTTCTATAATAAAAGTCTTATTTCCAAGAATTATAATGAAATATTTCATATTTATAAGAGCCATTATGACTACAACATAACGCTAGTGACCCATATTGACTGTGAAGATTACTAAAACCCACAGGGCATTTTCAAAACCACTATCTATCCATGACCCCTCATCTTATAGTTGATCTTTCATATCAAAGTGGAAAACTTTACATTGATCCCTATTTGATTTCATCTTAGTGGATTCAGTTCAATGCTCTAGCCTGTCAAAATCCTTTTGGATCCTGACTATGTCACCTAGTATATTAACTATCCTTCTTAGCTCATTTTCATTTGCATCAATCCATTTTATCTATAAAAATTATCAAAAAGCACAAAAGTATTTGTAGATTTTTGGAGGCACTCTGCTAGAGACTATCAGCTATTTGAAAATACAACCATTAACAAGTTTTGGACTTCTAGATTTTTGTCATCCAAATAGTTTTTGTGGTTGTTGTTTAGTTGTTTCAGTCATGTCTGAAGCCAGTCCATGACCGCATTTGAATTTTTCTTGGCAGAGATACTGGAAAGATTTGCTATTTCCTTCTCCAGTTCATTTTTCATATGAGGAAACTGAGGCAAACAGGGTTAAGTGACTTTCCAAGGGTCACACATCTAATAATTGTCTGAGGCCAGATTTAACTCAAAGGTCTTCCTGACTCCAGGGCTGGTGTTTAATCCATTGTACTACCTAGCTGCCTCATCAGTTTTGGAAGAGTCTAATTATACAATTATCTAATCCATATGTCTTCATCTCTACAAGTATAACTTTAAAGGTTTTACTGAAACCTAGGCAAACTATTTCCATTGTATTCCCCTATTTTCTAGTGTCGTAATCCTGTCACAAATAGGAAATGAGGTTCATCTGTCTTGACTAAACCTATTCTGCTTTTCTATAATAATTACTTCCTTCTCTAGATATTCACTGATCATCTTTTTAATCATTTTGTTCTAGAATGTTCCCAGGAATCAAAGTCAAATTTGGTGAACTTGAAAATTGTTTTCTTTTTTTCCTCTCCTCCTCATTCCATTCCTCTTCCTCCTCCCCTTTTCTTCCTCCCACTCCTTCCCCCCTCTCTGCTTCTTCCTCCTCTTTTTTACAACAATATGATGTGAATGTATCATGTATGATATGATGACAAAAAACACAAGAGCAATAGAACTTTCTAAATACAAAGATGGATTTTGAGGGTGAGAGACACCAAAATGATACTAAGCAAAAGAAATTTCTGTGTTCTGGAAGAGGAACCTCATTAACCAAAGCTAACTTTACTTAAGACTAGCTCTTTGGGAATCTATCAATTATCAACTATAACCACATCCCATCCCTTTTATTATTGTGTTCTCTTTAATCTACACTGCCACTCCTGAAGGGCCAGGGGGATTATAGGATTTACAATCAGGTGAGTTAAAAGGAAGTCTCTTTCCAGATTTTCAATAGGATTTGGATTGTCTGAAACTGAACAATCAAAGAATATCAATTTCCCCATTTTACTTCATTCAATTTTTTACCTAGCAATAAGAGTTTGACAAAAATAAAAATCAATGACTAAAGCAAAGTATATGAGTCTTCTGGTGTCATTGCTTTCCTGAAATGAAAAATTAGGTCACTTTATCTAGGACAATAACCATTTAATATCTCCCTTCCATATATTGATTATATTATCAATTGAAAAATAACATACTTGAAAAGAATCATTCTACAAACCAGATATATGCTGAGCAATTGTGTTACAAAAGTCTTGCTGTAAATCTAGGGCTTAAGTCCTTGTTAAAAATTTCTTATACTAAATAATATATTTCAGCTTTATCATTCATCAGTGGTGCTATCACCTGATTAAAATGTACCTCTAATGAACATTTCCAGTATTATTGCTACCAAGAATGATAAAGCACTCATTGGAGTGTGAAGGGATTCAATACCATTTTTAGAGGTAATTCTTACTTGTGCTTGTAATGAGGGATGATTCAGAGAGTCCTTGATCAATTCAATGATTACCCCCAATCATCTCGTTGAAATTACAGGGCTTGGGCATTTGTTGGAAGGTTCACCTCCCATGCACCCTAGATCCCAGTGAATGGAAATGGGAAAGTCCTATGATTTCTCTGTTACAAGGATTGTTTCTAAGATGATTCACACCTGAGATTCAGATAAGACTAACATTAGTTACAGAATCATTATTTTATTTATAAATATCAAGTTGTAAAAAATATTATTTTTAGTCTTTTTTTCTCTTTTCTTTCCAAGTGTTTTCTATCCCTTGGATTTCTAGATTGAAGGCAGTGGAGAGAAGG
Organism: Petaurus breviceps papuanus; assembly: GCF_028583685.1. Lineage (NCBI taxonomy): Eukaryota > Metazoa > Chordata > Mammalia > Diprotodontia > Petauridae > Petaurus > Petaurus breviceps. Next base: position 1,514,813 of record NW_027187308.1, on the reverse strand, counting down.
GGGATGGAAATGGTAAAGGAATTTTTCCCATCCCTACGTATGTCTCAGGAGAAGAAAATAGTGATTTGTAGGAGAAGGAAATGACAAACAGCCTTTGCTTCCCCGACCTTGTCTGAGAGAACGGTTCAAGAAATGTGATTTCCGGGTATCTTTTCCAGCAAGTTTCCCTTTCTCACTAATGTCAGGCTAATAATCCTGAGAACTGATGTTTTCAGTTTTGAACAAGTAAGATTATGGCATAAGTAATCTGAAGTTTAGCATGCTTGAGTTCAAGAGTCAGGTATTGTGCCAGCTTTTCAAAGGGAGATTTCTCAATGTTATTCTTTTTGGAAGAAAAAGTGGACAGACAGCATGATGGTACCACATCTGAAGAATTAAATACATGTCATGATTGGCCAGGAGATCTAGAACCTGGTGACCTTCCATATTTCTAGGGTTTGCTTGGATAATGCAAGTCCAAGATGAAGGAGAAAGATTTGTTTAGCAGTTTCACAAAGGGTATTTACTTTATGGGTGGTATAGGAGGAAGGGGAAAGAAGGAGTTTTTTTTTTTAAGTTCATGGTAGGGGAAATTTAAGTTGACCAATGCCTAATATCTCTATTGTGTGTTTAGTATCTTTGTAGAAAGGTAACCTATTCGTCACATTTGGAAAGTCCGGAAAATGAGCATCTAAGGTACATATTAAAGGTCTAAGGAAAATAAATAGAGGCATTATAAGTCAAATAGAGAAGGGTCCCTGTCTTGAATCAGCTGAAAGTACAAAATCCAGCCCCTAAACCTACCATGCCATGACTTTTGGTTTACCAACAATTTTGATTCTTCAAATTCAAATTGGGGTGCTTTTCTGTCCAAGTTCTATAGTGTCAACAAGAAAATATTAGTGTGAGAAAGAAGGGTTGTAGATTAGGAAGTAACTTTTGATCTTTGAAAGAGCTATACAACTTCTGTAATATGTTGTAGACTAGGTACTTTTTCCTCCTGAATTCCAGGTTTATCTCATTGTTCAAGTAAATGGGATGCCTATCTATCTATATGTCTTCATCTCCACCATGGACATTATTTATTGACTTATTTTTTCCTTTATGGATCTGATCTTTTTTTGAATGGTATTGGATCTCCTTGAGGTGGCTCTTTACTATTCTTTGGCTAGTTGCAATCCTTACAGTCATCAATCAATAAGCATAAGTTTATTTAGATCTACTATGTAACATGGACTGTGCTAAGTACTGTGGACATAAATATATAAGTAAAATTCTCCTACCCTTAAGAAACTAATTCTTTAGAAGAAGACACCATGCACATAAGAGTTTATAAAAAATAAATAAATACAAGGAATTTTTAGGGGAAGGCAAAACACTAGAAGATGGGGGGACCATGTGGAAGCCTTCTTCCACTTGAACTATGTGTAGGGCATTCTCTATATAACCACAGTGACAATATTTTGTAGCATATTCATTCATCTTTTAAGCCTCAGTTGATATTGATAATTGGAAAATTATTGAACAAACATATCTCTGACTGCATCTGATGAAATTTGTATGATTTAAGTATACACATAAAACAAACTTTGTCAGAGGTTGTGCTGCTGAGTCATTTTTTTTTAATAGCACAAGCCAATTTTTCTATACTCTACATCTACCAATCATGAGTGTGAAGAGGTGTTCTCATGTGCAAAACTGTTTATGTAATTCTCGGATTTCTCTTCTAACATTTTCATCAGATTTCATATATGTGCATATTGTTCTCATAAAATTTTTATAGAGATGAAAAAGTAGGCATATGGGTTGGTAGTTACTGATGTCCTTTCAGTTGGATTTTTTTTTGTTAATAATACCATCTGTGATTTTTCCTATCATTTGCTACTACTCAGATATCTTGAAAAGCTATCCCTCAATGCCTGCAAAATTGTATTGCCTGTAGTGCACAGATTTCCCCTTCCACCATCACTGCTCCCCACCCCCTGCCTGTGTGCTTAGTCTAAAACAGCTGCTGTTACTGACTTCATCTTCTTATGTGTCATTCTTAGTTTCTCATACAGAACATCAAGTATGGTATGGCAAGGAGGCTTTGGGGTCCAAACATGCTAATTTCACTCGCATATTATGAGAACTGATCACCATCAGAAAGCTGGCAAATCTATTTTGCTTGTTTTCATTTATTTGTTGTCCTGCTTCCAGGCTCAACTTTAAGTATTCTGGGTATGATCTGGCTTAGTGTGCATAAACAGGGAGCATTCTGCAGACTCACTTTAATCTTTTCACATTATTCCTCACAGTTTTATGAAGAGATACTGCTAAAAATGTTCCATGAGCTCTAATAGTAAAACAATAGGAATAATAACATCAATAACTATAATAATGATAATATTAACAATGATAACAATAATAATGTTTCATGATTATTTCTTCAGCACAATGAGGTAAGTGGTACAAAATTTATTATCCCTATTTTATAGATGAGAAAATTGAAAGTTAGAATGGTCAAGTGACTTGCTACTGGTCACACTGATAATAAGTTTTGGATTTTGGACCCCACTTGTTTTTCTTCTAACTCTGTGTCTAGTACTCTTTTTACTACATTGTGATATACTTTATCTAGTATTTTTTATCTCCACCATTATTACATACTAATTCTGTTGTATATTTAACCTGCCAAACCTAGTACAGTGGTTCATACAACTCCTAACCCTGTCGCCTCCATGGTGGGCTTCGAGGAGACAAAAATAGCGATCCTTATAATATAAGAAAAAGAAAAGTAAGCCTCATTTAATGGTGGCAAAGATATTTTCATCATTGTGTTGCTGATGGAAAGGCTATACATCTCTCAGTGAAACACAACTTATTAAAAAGTCTGGCAGAGAGGGAAAAGCATATGACTCAAAAGTCAGAAGATGCAAATTCAATTTGAATTTGCTGTGACTTTTCCTAGCTATGTGAATTGAAGTAAGGCCTTCAAACTCTCTAAGTTTTCTAACATGTCAAATGGAATTAGAAATACTTATTTTGGGGAGGCTAGGTGGCACAGTGTATAGAACACCAGCCCTGGAGTCAGGAGGACCTGAGTTCAAATTCGGCCTCAGACACTTAACACAAAAACTGGCCATGTGACCCTGGACAAGTCACTTAACCCCAATTACCCTACCTTCACTCTCCAAAAAGAAAAAAAAAGAAATTCTTGTCTTACCTACCTGAGAGAGCCATTCTAAAGAGTGAATGATATATAAAATGGTATTTTAAAAGTGCATAGGAAAGATCCAAAACCCAAAGCACTTGAATCCATAAATTCCTATAACAACCTATGGTTTTATGTTTTACTTAACTGTCAAGCCCCCCCCCCCCAGTAGTAGGTGGGATCTATTGGTAGATTTTGAAACCTTAGTGGTAGGCCTCCAAACTGATTGCTACTCTCAAATCCTCAAACATTCTATGTGTACAGGAGCAGTTACACCTCATCCTTTGCTCTACTTATGAATCTGAGATTGCTGGGCTTGGAGATAGGAAGACTTGAATTCAAATTCAGTAAGATTCTTAGTAGCTGTGTGACTATTGACAGGTCACTTAACTATTGTGCCTCAGTTTCTTAATCTGTAATATGAAGTTAATAATGATATGGTTAATTTGTTGATAAAATCAGGTCATGCTAAAGGGTTAAACATAGTGTCTGGTACATAGTAGACCCTTAATAAATATCTGGTACCTTCTCCCCCCCAACTCCTCACCCTCATGCCTCCATGGTAGAATTTACTCTAAGGAGACAAAAATAGTGATCCTTATAATTTAGCATAATGAAATGTATTTTATTCTCTCAGAGTAAACAAGTAAGCGGAAACTACCTCTAAAAATTAAATGGCATCTATGTAAAATTCAAGGATGGTTTGTGTTGATAACCAACATCTGATAGGTATTGTCTCACTCAATTCAGAGGCAGGTTTTAGTGGCAGTAGCTTCTTAAGGAAAGCAATAGCTTACTCAGGCCTGCAAAATAAAGTAGGTAGGAGAAGAAGGAGGAGGAAGAAGAAGAGTAATAGTAGTAAATTTATATCTGTATGTGTGTACATATATATATGTATATATATGCACATACATATGTGTGTGGATATGTGGATGTATTTCTCATTTGATCTTCACAAGAACCTTACAAAGTATTGTTTTTTAGTCATTTCAGTCTTGTCCTATTCTTCATGACCCTTTGGAGTTTTCTTAGCAAAGATAACTGGAGTGCTTTGCCATTTCCTTCTCTAGCTAATTTTACAGATAAGGAAATTGAGCCAAACAGGGTGAAGCAACTTGCCCAGGGTCACACAGCTAGTAAATGTCTGAGATCAGATTTGAACTCAGAAAGATGAATCTCTCTGACTCCTGGCACAGTGCTCTTTCCATTGCACCAACTACCCTATGAGGTAAATGCTATTATCACATTTTATAGATGAGGAACTGAGGTGAATAGGGAAGTTAAAGGGCCTGCCCAGTCACACTGCTAGTAGTTGTCTGAGGAAGGATTTGACCTAAGATCTTCCTGACTCCACTGGCAATGTTCTATTATCAGTACCACTGAGCTGTCCCTAAAGTAAGACAGATCTTACATCTAAGTTTTCGTCTGCAGGAGCAGGGACTGGACATCTACCCTACCTTCCCTCACATTCCACATTGGCCATCAGTACAGCAACAGGGATTCTTACGAACACCTGCTGATATCTTGCCTCCACACATAATCTGAAGGAGTCAATCTAGTCAATTTTCAAAAGAGTCCTGAGGAGAACTGGCAGCTAATGCTGAGTTCCCCAATCATACCTCAGTGTCCTATAATTGTCAAAGCCCCAGGATGCCATAAATTCCTGCCTTAAGCACTAGGCAAAACCAGAGGCTGGACAGACACAGAGACAGACAGGAGTCAACTACTTCTATTTCATCCTTTCCACTCTTCTTCATCTACTTCATCCTCTCAGACTGACAACCAAATCATCATTACCTTTATAACTGTGAAGTTGATGATCAATGACTGTCTTATGGCTCCACTAAGTATCTCTGATTGAAAGCCATAATTTAGCTCAGGCAAAGATTCCTTCCCTGGCCACCATTCTCCATTGCCTCAAACCCTTCCATGAAACCTCGTTCTTCTCATTTCTCTCTCTTAATCTTTCTTCCAAATTATCTTCCAATAATATGATATTACATTATATATATATATATACACATACATATATATATACACCGCACATACATATATATGTATATATATACACACACCATATATATATATATATATATATATATATATATATATATATATATATA
>NW_027187308.1:1506430-1509508 GCF_028583685.1 Petaurus breviceps papuanus | reverse complement strand
ATATATATATATATATATATATATATATATATATATATATATATATAAAATTTACTTATATGCATACATGTTGCTTCCTGAGTTCAAATCTGACCTCCACTTACTAGCTATTTGATACTGGATGGGTCACTAAAATTCTGTTTGATTAGTTTGCTCAATCACAAAATGGATGGGTCACTAAAATTCTGTTTGATTAGTTTGCTCAATCACAAAATGGGAATAAGAATAGAAGATAAGAATAAGAACTTATCTCACAGGGGTATTGTGAGAATCAAATGAAAGTAGGTGTTATATAAATGTTTATTCCTTCTCTTCCCCTCTTTCCTCCTCAATAGAATGTAAGTTCCTTGAGGGCAAAAACTGCTTTATTGTCATTCTATTTCTAACACCTAGTGCCTAGAGCACACCTGATATATTTTAGGTAGTAAATAAATACTTGTTTAATTTAGAGGCATTGCTTTACTGTTACTATAATAGTACCTTAAATAAATTGCTAATATTTCCTAGGACCATCATTATGGTAGGATCATAAGTGAAAGTATGGGTAAGATCCTTCCCCTTTCTAAGGCAGAATAAGTAAATTTTAGAAAGACCAAGTATGCTTTCTAAAGGAATAAACAATAGCTATTCCTTTATCTTTGAGCAAAGTGAACTCAGCTAAAATATGTAACACATTACCACAATTGGCCTAGGTTTCAAAAGGCCCTTCTAGTTTAAAATTCAGTAATCTTAATCACAGGTCGTCTTAAAAATATTTTAAATTGAAGTGTTGCTAGTCAAAGATTTAAAACATTAGAATTAGATGAAGGCAAGTTTTCAGTCGGTCAGCAGAAACATTACATTTCAAATCTTATCTACTTTGCCTGACAGACTCTAAATAATTCTCTGTGCATTAATAATTATTTTGGCCAAAAGCAAAGACTTTTGTATTTTGTAGCAGAGGAGGAGTTTAAAACTAAAGGGTAAATCCCAAGATATATTACATGATTTTATTAGCTTGATAAATTGCAGGAGTAAGTGGGAGAAAATATTCCTATCATGTTGGTCTAAGACATATTTGGAATTCTGCTGTTAAATTTCAATCAATCACATAATCTCTGAATCCAAAAGTAAGAAAGGTAGAAAAAATAGTGATTTGAAAAAATTATGGGTTGAACAACCTGTTTTTTTTACGTCTTTTTAATCATAATTTGTCTCTTTAGAAATAAAGATAAATTTGCCTACTTTCTTCAATATACCATGTCATACTTAGAGCTATAAGATGTATATTAATAACTCACATTTATATGATGCTTTAAGCATCTTCACATATATTATCTCATTTGATTCTCACAAGATTCTTGACAGGAAAGTAGTATAAGTATGAATATACCTGAGTCCATAAATAAAACTTTTGGGTACAGAGCAAGAGGTATGAATGTTACCAACAACTGAAATGGAGATGTAGGCAGTAGGCCATTAACCCAAAGAAAGACAGAGATAGACAGGAGGCCACTAATGACATGGGGAGGGGCAAGAACTATCCCTAGGGGACTATCTCTTAACTTTCTCTTTTAATTGGTTATTCTTGATAATTATCTTCTAATTAGAATACTTATGGCTAGTCCTGGATCTCTTAGCATGGAAAGTATGGGGAGAGTCTGACATTTTTCCCTAACTGCCTAAACCTTCTACCCACCCCACCTTCCCCGTGAAACACAGGTGTGGCCCCATGGGACATTTTTTTTTCTTTTCATGCTGATGGAGAGTACATGAAACCAAAACCTCAAACACTGTGAGCTTTTGCTAATTTATAAAGATCATAAGTGCAGGAGATTGTATTGTTATCCTCTACCTGGGCAGAGCAAAGACATGATTTGAACATCTGACTCTCACAACATCTACGGGTATACGTGGAAGAAGGATGTGAATAATTTTGTCTAGATAATATGTCAGGTAACAAGCCATTGTCACTCACCTGTCCTCTTTACCAATCCAATTCATACCAAGTATTTATCTTCTATTCCTATCAAATTTTGGGAAGGTATACCATAGGTTAAATAAAGGCTGAAACTCTTACAAAGTTAAGAAGAGCTTATCATGGCTGTCCTACCTTTAGTGTCTTCTCCTTACTCCTGTTCTATTACAATATTTACATAAAAGAAGCATTTTTTTCTTTAGAAGACAACAGTTTGTAATATCAAAACCAATAGAACGTATATTGAAGGAAAGAGGAGGTAGGAATGTTAGTGTTTTAAAATTCTTGAGCCCATATCTGAACACAATATGACAAATATGATCTGACTGGGTCAGAGTTCAGCAAAACTGTTAATTGACCAGTCAATAAGTAGTTGTTAAGTAACTAATATGTCTCATACATGGTGCTAAGTGCTGCAGATACCAAAAAAATATAAAAGATAGACTGATTTCAAGCAACTCACAATCCTATTGAAAAAGGAATATACAGATAACTATGTACAAATAAGCTATAACTGGAAAAATAGTAAAAAGAAAAGATACACAGAGGGAAGACAGAGGTAAAGATAAGAACATAGCATGCTTATGGGGCAAACAATGAAAATGTCCAGTCAGGAGACGGCGTGTCTTGTTTGAGGAACATCAAAAAACCCAGCATCACTGTATCATAGTGTATGTGGGGAGAGAAAATGGAAGGCATAAGGAGACCAGAAAGGGGGGAATGGCAGGTTATAAAGGGCTTTGAAAACTGAATAGAGGATTTAATATTTGATTCTAGAGGACCACTAGAGTTTATTGACTAATGGGGTTGTGTGGTTTAGGAAGATTACTTTGGCAACTCAGTGGGGGATGAAGTGGAATAAGGAGACTTGGGGCAGTGAGACATAACAGCAGGCTCTTTTTATTTTTTAATTTTGAGTTCTCAATACTATCCCTACCTCCTGCCACCCTCCCCAACTAAGAGATAGTAAGCAATTTCATATAGGTTATACTTTACAATAATTTAAGACATATTTCCATATTAGTCACTTTGTGGAAGCAAACTTGAACAGGAAGAAGGAAAGAAAGAAAGAAGGAAAGAAAGAAAGAAAGAAAGAAAGAAAGAAAGAAAGAAAGAAAGAA